>NW_023503432.1:0-43375 GCF_014529535.1 Bradysia coprophila
ATATTTTCAGTAAAAAGACTTTCAAAACCATCTACATACATGATAGCGCAATTTTCATCGACTTGTGAGATTTCTTCCCTTCTGTTTCCATGCCTAAATTTCTAAATGTTTTTTAGAAAAGCGCGCTGGATAAAGGGGATGAATTTTTTTTCACTGTAGGGTGAACGTGATCTTATGAAAAAGTTCTATCGGAAAAATTTGAAAAAGATTATTTTTAGTCTATTCTCATTAGACAACATTTTATTACACTTTAAACTAAAGTTAAAAAATACCACAGGTCGATAAATGTGTGATACCTAGTGTGTTTCGAAATTTACGATTTGTACGTTGATCATCAGTGAATTAATCATTTCTGTAATATTTCGTAACATCCTAATATCATCATGAAATTTGTTTATAAAGGATAAATATGACTGAAACCAAAAAAAACAGTTTCTGTTCCGGTTGTAATTTTTTTTTTTAAAGTTATTTGCCACCTGATTGAAAAGGAAGCTTAAGATTGGCACTGGTCCCACGGAGTATCATTCGATGGAGAAAATATCAATAATTTTTTTTTTCGAATTGTTTATGATTTTGCAAAATTAAATACTCCAAAAAAAATTTCGAACAACATTTTTGTCTTTAATTTTGTCCACTACATCTGACACTATAGTCTCAAATTATATTTCCGCCGAATGTAATCCAAATTTTAAACCCTTTATAAGGTAATAAGAGTTTTTTTCTACCATTTTGGCCACTCAGCACGATACGTATATTATGGACAGTAGATTTTAGACACTTTCGCCTTTCACCGTCCAGTCGGTCGGCTCAAAACTCATAAAATTGCCTAAAATCTACCGTCCATAACAGATACGCAAAAAACTTTACCCACATTGGAGTAGGCTTTTTTGAATGTTTTACTTTGCTTTGTTTTTCTGTACTCTCTGTTCTGTTGTGATTATGTTTAACTTCGCTGCTTTTTTGTACTATGAAACGAAGCACCGAATGCGCATCGAAAGAAGAAATTTGAGGGATGCACTAGATCCGTTTGATATTCCTGATGAACGATTTCGAGAGATGTACCGTCTCCCACGACATTTAGGTAAAATCATATAACTGCAGTATCCACCTTACATTTCGATGTATTAATATCCTTCTTTAGCGCTTACATTTTTCCATGAGCTGGAAGATGTCATGAATAACGAACAACCAGATATTCCACTTTACACCCAGTTTTGTGCAGTCCTTAATTTTTATGGTAGCGGCTCATACCAACGAAGAGTGGGATCTGATGCATTCTGTGCGATCAGTCAGACTTGCATATCGAAGGCTGTAAATTCAATATCAAAAGCCATCTCTGAATCATTGTCAGATAGGTAACTATTCCAGATTTTCCATGTGTACGAATTTTGTCCGAAATAGCTTTGATTTTGATGTCGTTCACCATACATTTTGTTTTGCTTCATCAAAAGTAACAGCACTGTTAATGAAATTAATGAATGCAAAGCATGAACTGTAGGATGAATTTACTGTTTCCTGTCCATTTTGGTCATATTGTTATTTGTTGAGTTCATTAAGTTTGAAATTTTTCTTTCGGTTACATACTGAATTTAAATTTCCGTCAATACTAGCAGATTATGCACCTTTGTCCCAATGTTTATGTTGACGATTTGGAATTTATGTACAGAGTCGAAGGCGTGGTGTATAATCCAAACCGTCAAAATAAACATTGAGAACAAAGGTACATCCACTGTTTTATCTGGCGAGAACAGATATATAGAGAGAAGCAAATTTTTCTAGAGAATAGAGAAAAAGTCTTAAAATCATGCCCAGAAACTACTCCCAAAATTTCAACAAAATCGTAGGCGCCGTTCTCGAGATAAATTCCACAAGCAAACAAACAAACAAGCAAAGGTTGGTAAAATTCATCATTTCAGAATGGGTCAAATCTGACCATTCCCATAGAAAAATGTAGATTTTAAATAGTAATATCTCGGCCAAATCTTAACCTTATGTAACGTGCGACAGCTCGTTGAGCTCGTATTGACGCCCAGAATACGATTATCATACTTTTAGAGTCGTGGGAGCCAAGGGGGAAAAGTCAAAAAGTTGCTGTATATATGTTCCTTAGTCCCTAAAATTTTTTTTTAAATTTTTTGTAGTGTGGACTTGCGTCACGCCTGCTTACTAACGTGCAGGCATGATTATCGTTCTAGATAGATAAAATATCTGATTCAATTGTTTAAAACAGGTACATCAGATTCCCAGCAACATTAGAAGATTTTGAAAGAAAGCGGGATGGTTTTGCCCAAAAAACTAACTTACACGGTGTGTTTGCAATCGTTGATGGGACACAAATCCATCTAGCTGCATTAGACCATGAAATTGAGGCAAATTACGTGAACAGACGAGGGATAACAGCGATTAACACTCAAGTAACTTGTCCTGTGATTTCTATAATGAACATGTGAAAATATTTCTTTTAACAATTAGGTAGTTGGAGACTCTGACTACCGTTTCTTAAATGTAAATACAAGATATCCTGGCTCCACTCATGACTCGTTTATATGGAGATCTTCAATAGTCAGCAGTTTTCTTGAAGAGAAACGAGCCCTTTTAAACAGTGATGACAATTTGTTTGTCGTCCTTGGGATAGTGGATATCCACTTCAACCGTGGTTAATTAAAGCCTATGACGATCCAGCAACCGAAGTAGAAGTCGCGTTCAACATTGAACACAAAAGAATTCGATCTCATATAGAGCGTCAAATTGGTATTTGGAAGCAACGTTTTCGTTGCCTTAACAAGGAAAGGCGACTGCACTACAAACCACTCATCAGCGCTCATATAATTTATGCTTGTGCAGTTCTACATAATTTTTTAATTGATAACAACTTCGCAATCGATGACTTACCACCTGAGAATGAAAGTAATAGTGAAAACGCTGACGATGATGATGACGATGATGATGTCGACGACGACGACGATTATGATGGAAATGATGTCCTTGCAGAAGGGGAGCGCATTCGTGATTTAATGGCAGGTCTTTTATGCAATTAAGCGACGTAATTCCTAAAAGTCTTGTAAACTTTTGATTTTTCGTTTTCGTAAGAGAAAAACGACGCTTTCTTCGGGCTTAGTACAAGTATTTTTTATCTCAATGATGAATCAAAATTTCGTGTATCAATTTTTGCAACCTTCCTAAATATAATTTTAGAATGAGAAGTGCGCCATTTTATTCTATATTAACAGCGACTGTTCTTCATTAAATATTATGTCTATATTCTGTCAGGATAAAGAATTCTTAAATCCTTGCCTCCAAGGTAACTAACAAGACCATCCGTTCATTTGCAGGTCTTGCTGTTGCTTCTTCCTCCTCGCCTTATGTTTGCATACGAGTAATGCATGCAAAAAATGTTCCTGATTTTTTAGTTAATTTAACTTTCCGACAGGACGTCTATAGAAAGTGTTTTTTTTTTTGCGACATTGCTGTTTCTTGTTAAATTGCATTGTTACTACTTTAACAGGCCTTAAGAGATTCCTTCATTTCAGATAAAGCTTCACAAGCATAACAAAACATTTAAATTTGGAAGCTTTCAATTTTTTTAAAATAATAATTTACAAAATAAAATGCCATGAAAATAAATTCAGGGAGACATAAATTTGATTCAACGTTTTATTACCATGAAATATATCAAGACTTCTCTGGTAACACTTTGAAATTGCTTATCTTTGCTCTTACCTTCTTCTTTTTTCGATGTAAGACGGTTAAGCCGTACTTCGGAAATGTGTCCAGATATGGAACCGGTGTTATTTTTCGATTTGGCATACCCAATTCATTGACATTGTTTAATCCGTCTAAGTGGTTCATGCCAAACATATGTATAACCTTCTCATCAATATCAGAGAACTCTATTTCAAGAGGTAGTCCTTGGTTCCATTTACGCCGTATATTTCCTATTTTTTCCTTTGTTTGAGATTTAATAGTAGAAAACGATTTTTTCCATTCAGTTCCAGTTTTGGTTGCTGGTCCAATTTTGTTTAGAAGACTAGCGATTTCGTTCCATTTATTTGCTTTATATTTACATCCGCTGGAAGATTGAAAGGTCCCCAATAACACATAAAAACTATCAAAACATTGTCAACTAAAATTCTTTTTTGATTTAAGTTCACACGCCGCATGATCCGTTTAACTAGTCCAAAATAAATATTGAAAATGATTGTCATGAAGTCTAACTTACTTCGTTTTTAAAATACCCTACTTGGCGATGGGGTAAATGATGTAAATGGTGCTTCTTTTGTGTACCATTTCCACCATTTGTCGCATTGTTAAGTAATATGCTATTAACGACCGGTAAGAAAAAATATGTTTCGATATGCACCGATATTTACAGTTGTAAATCAATCTTTATTGTTATGCACCGACATGTACCGATATGCATCAATTTCATACACCGATATGTGCCGATATGAACCAATATGTATGGATATGGATTGGTATGCACCGATATATACCACAAAAAGTCAATCTGTATCGATTCACACCGGCATGTATAGATATGCGTTAATATGCACCAATATGTACCGGTAAAAAGGGATGTGTATTGAAATGTATTAGTATGTGATAGAATCAACAACAATTTTAATCCGCATATAAATCGCAGTGTGTTTAAATTTAATTCATTAGACGTTCAGAAACATCATTGTAAACCGGCTATACTGATGCTTACAATTTCAAATGTAAACCGTCAAAGCGAAGCGAATCGAAGGTACAAAATTTAGTCCCAGACATAAAGCACTCAGTACAACGGGAGAACGAGAGATGTCGCTCGTAGATGCTATCTCAGCCGCAAACCAATGAGTCGATTCGATCAGATGTTGTTATAATCTGATTGACAGAATCAAAGTGTTGACAGAATCATGGTCGTCCAGAATCCACAGATTCGGAATAGCTGGATCCTCTGAATAACTCTGAATGTTACTCACACTATCCATGTCGAAGCGAGAGGTGGATCAGAGATTTGGACCATTAAAGACTACGTGTTTTCCTACAAAATTTCATTTTAGTCTCAAAGTTTTTCTTAAAATGTTTCGACTTCGTCTGTAGCTGCACTTCCACATCAAACGGTGAATGACAAAACTGTCTGTAATCGTTGTCGAATCAACATTTCAACATGATCTCTGTCAAATATGGTGTCATTCTGAATTGGATTTACAAGTTCATCGATCCGGGGCAGAATGGCTTTTCACCTCCCCGTTACTATAAGTCGTACATACACCCATAGTCGAGAGATGAAACTAGTCGAAGCTGAGTAGGTCAACTGGGAAAAACAAACGCCAAAACTCCGAGACGTCTATCACATCAGTATGAGTCGATTACTCTTCCAAAGATAAATTCAAACAGAACATCCAATCGACGTCAATTCGAGCGTCATCAGCTTATGTCAAAGTGTTGTAAATTTCGTGATGAGATTCATAAACTGTCAATCAGATGTTACGAGAATTATATACCTGCACGGACTGTGCATCTCATCATGAAACATACCATACATTCCCTGAAGCCGACCTAGATGCACGACTTTTTACGGCCTCGTCCCACTAATGAATTCACGGGGATTAAAGGCAATTGAATTGGTTCGCCACTTCGAGGATTTTTTTTCCCCGCAAATTTTTATAATTCACACAAAACCAAAACAATTTCATTCTTTTTCAATTTCAATCTAAAACCTTTCAAATGTATAACCCAGAACCAGTGAAGCTTTGTAGTGTTACATTTCAACGATTTCAACGATTCAACTTTTTAATTTTCAAATCGAAACTCATTTATTGGTCACAAGGTTTCATTTTAGCATTGTACCTCTAATTATGATGATGAAGATGATGATGACGATGATTGATTCAATAGTTTTTAAATTACAAAACCTTGCTGCACACACAACAAAGTTGTTTTATTTTCCTGGAAGCGCAACAAAGATTGGAGACATTGCCGTATCGACGAAGGCTTTTCAGAACTTCAGACTTCATAGTTCACAAGGAACAGTTGGAATTGCTTTTCTTTCTCGTTGAGGATGAGCCGTCTATAGACATTACAGGCAGAAGAGAAGACGGGACAATGCAAAGTCGATAAACCACTGACAGAAATGCCAATCTAGAAAAATCCACTGGACCCAACTTCCGGTGTGAATCGAGTGCAGCGTAAGTTTAGACTGCCTAAGTTTATCATTAATTGCGACCCTCACGGCAACAATCAGAGACCATTTTGCGGAAATCATTTTGCTAGACTTTTCTACATTTTCACGAATTTTGCAAATATTTTTGGGAAAATAAGGGAAAAATCAAGAAATACTTTCCCGACATTCGACCTCTCATCTTCACCATAAATTATGTCGAAAGCTGTGCCTACATACAACGACGAATGCGAAATTATTCGCCACAAAATAACCAAATGCCAAATCTTTCTATTACATTTGGCATTTGGTGTTACTTTGACCAAGGTTTGCCATTGAGATGGTGTTAAGGAATCTCGCGCCGCGACATTCACAATAATTCACAAAGTGACATCTTCCTTATACAAAATGTGTCAAAATGTGAATTATTGTGAATGACGCGGCGCGAGATTCCTATCAACCCATTGAGATATGTGATTCGGTTACACATGACATTACCTCCGCCAATATATTTCCCTTGATTTTGACTTGATTTAAACAAAATTTCCATTTCTTTATTCGTCGTTCATACCAAAAATGGAACAAAAACATTTCTATTCACTTAGGTAATAAGCTTTGACACTATAGTACATTTTCACCCTTGGTGTATATTTCGAGAATAACTTCGTATGTACAATTGTATATAACGAGCGCCAGCGAGTGTATATACAATTGTACATAAGAAGTGATTCGAGAAATATACACCAAGGTAGAACAATGTTTTATCTCCTGCAAGCTGATATTTCATACATTAGCGAAATAACCACAAAAATTTGGATTTAAAATTAATTAATTAAGCATGTTGTTTTAAAACGCATTCACAACAAAAAAAAAACATCATACAGAGAATCCTTTATTTACTTACTCACACACATATACTATCCACCTCAACATTTCGTTCAAATCACATCATTCCGACTACTCTGATTATTTGATCGATGTAGAAGTGACTAACGAACCACTACCGATACCAATTGCATCGCGTTATGTGATTTGTTGGCGTAGTGGTCAGCATGTTTGGTTGATATGTTGCTGGTCCCGTGTTCGCTTCCGCCGTTCGGCGATTTTTTTTTTTCAAATATAGATGGAAAGTAAATTTACCCTAGGTGGGTTATGTGTGAATTATCCAATCGTATAGGCTGTGGTTATGTATGTGTTTGTGTTTATATGCAGAAACGCGTAATGTATGAAATATCAGCTTGCAGGAGATAAAAACGTTTACGGTGAGAATGGGTCCGCCCTAACCAAATCATTCATTTTGGAGTTTTCCACATTCTAATGACCCCGACAAACGGTTTACGTTCTTTACATTCGTTAATTTGAAAGTGATAGAGGCTGTGTAGTCGAAATGCTAACCGCAATATTGTCATTGCAACGCGAAGAAGTCGCACAAATTTTCGATCATTTTCATAGTACAGTGGACAATAGTTAGGTACAGTCGCGGAATTTTGAAAACCGACCCATTTTCTATTTCGTCGTTTGGTGGTCTTTTTGTGCATTTTGCGTGTAATTTTATGTTAATTTTATGTGGAGCAATGAGAAATTCAAGTAAAACACAGAAACAGAAAATGTGTCGGTTTTCGAAATTCCGTGTGTGTACCTTGTGCACCTTGTACGAAACTATTTGTCGTTTCGTCCATTAAATTTTCTTAAAATCTTTTTTTTTTATTCTTTCCTTGCTGCTGCGCCCCTATAAAGTCATTAGCATCGCAACCATTCATTGACATTTTCGACACTTTTTGGCACATATTTATTTTACATTCTTCTCTTTCCCTTTCCCGTTATGTTCAGTTGTTAATTTGTCTATTGAAACGCTCATCCTTAGCAGTTCATTTCTGGTTCAGATTTCCAACTGTACAGACGTTTTTTGCTAGGTGTGAGTGTCCAGTTAAACTGTAATTTATTTCGAGCCAGTGTTAAGACAGTCCTCAAAATGGAATACATCAATGAGGTAAGTTGATTTAAAATTTTAATTAAATTCAAGCCGATTCTCAAACATTTCCGTTTGCTCGGAATAACCAATTTTTCAACAAAAAAAAAATATTTTCTGCTAACGAAGCTCGATCCAAGACAATACGTCAACAGTTCCACAGAATGAATTTCGTCGCACATTGTGGATCTCCACCAGTTTCTCCCTTGAAATCTAAAACAAACGCGACTCATCAAAATCGGTGCACAGGAAGCGGAGATAATCCATTTTCAAAATCAACAACTTCCATACTGAAACCTCCAAAATGACGGCGTCGCAACAATGAAATTCTTTTCTGTCGATTTCCTTTAATTTTTCTCGGGAAGACGTCGGTGAACGGCCATAAAATTTTGCAGTCTGGACGGAAATTAATTGTAAAGAAAGTCCGTACAAAAATGACATTTACATGATTCATGCGTCGAAAACCCTACGTTTCATGTTGGAAGCACGTCTTTCGACGCCCTCAGCATGTAAAATCGATTACACAACTTGCGATAAAAAAGATGAAAAGTCTCGTTTTCGTGTGTTTATTGACCGCGGCTTCGCCTCGAATCAACAAAATTCACATGAAAACTCTGCTTTTCATCTTTTTATCCCCAGTCATGTTCACCATCGACAGAAGTGTGTCTCCTCTTAGCTTTTGGAATTGCTATCTGCATGAATATGTCTTTGTAGGTTTGCAATTCTAAACATGACACAGTTTACATAGCTTGTAATATGAGTACAACTGGAGATGGCTCAAATTTTCGATAAATGTTCCTCCAACATGTCGAAATACAACGAAATAATTAGTAATCCGTTTCGATTAAATAATTCGACGCATTTTCATGACTATCGACTTAAAGTTCTGTTTTTCTGTACATTTTAGAGACTCGAGCGACTCGAGGCGTATCCCACGGTGTGGTTGAACAAAGTCTAATTAAAAGTGCAATGCAAAGAAATTTTTCTCCGAATTATTATTAGTAATGATGTCCTGATCATTTTAGGCCTAAAGAAAGAAAAAAGTCGGCGAGCGGTTTTGAAGATAAATTGAATTTTATGGAGTGTCGGTTGTGTAGCATGTCCAGGTACGAATGTAGGGCGACATAACAAGTATTTTTAGGTATCTATATCCTTGTTCTGCCACCCTACATTCATATCTGGACACGGCATGCTCAACATTCGCCACTGCAACACCTTTAGTTTTCCTCTAAATCTAACTTTTAGTCCTCCTTCTGGACGCAGAACGTGACTTTAAGACCAATGGTATAGCATTTCAGAATCAGGGAGCCAGTCCAACTAAAACATACTATACTATACCGCCTTTCCGGAAGAGTCGAAAAAATTTTTTGTTGCGGCCTAATGATGTGTAAAGTAAAGTTGATAAAAAACATGTCTATATTGTCAGTAGCATGGCATGCGTGGTCACGTTGGAAAGCTAGTGACATCAGCTACCCGACACACGAACAAAAACAGAAAAGAATGTTTGATCCAGGTCTGTTAAAATGGCATGAGCTTTCACTTCCAATTTATCTCAAAAACCGCCCGCTGACTTTTTTCTTGCTTTAGGCCTTAAATGATCAGGAGATCATTACCAACAGTAATTAAGCAAAAAAAAATTACTTTGCATTACACTTTTAATTAGACTTTGTTCAACCACACCGTGATCCGAGTTTAGTAATTCTATTCAACGCTTCTGAAGAATTTCTGTGGTTTTTTTCTGAATTTCACCAGGTGATTTCAAACTCATCCCACTTTTGATGGAAACAGTCGGTCGAGTGTCAACGCATCCAAGTGTGAGATGACGCAGTTTGGTATACTTGAAGTACCATGAAAAAGATGTTTCGGGTATCCTACCAGCGCATATTTTCAGAATTTTTCTCTCGATAATTTATAAGATTCGGAATTGCAACCATTTTAGGGAGTTTGACACACGTAGTTTGCGATTTAAAGAGCGGTGCTTTAACAAAGATTTTTTTTTACTTTTTCAGAATTACGTAGAACCTGATTACAGCGATGGCAAGTCAATAAAGGAACTTTACGAAGATTTCGACGCTTATTTGAACACGAGATACATAGCAGTTCCATTTTCACACGTATGCAACGTTCGAATGGTGCCAGACTGGGACAGTCATCCAAGCATACAGCCGATACAATCAAATGAGCCCATTGAACCGGACCATGTAATGGAGCCGATTGTTATAAGCGAACATGACTATGCCATGCAGCCGGCTGAGTTAGTTGATACAGCCCAATCTGTTGAATCGAGTGATGTCATCCAGCCGATTCAACCAGTTGAGCCCGCTGAACAAAGTCAACCGAGTCATCAAACCGTTGAACAAAACCAACTGAGTCAATGCAATGTCGAAATGGGTCAGCAAGCCGTGCACAAACAGGCAACGTACCCATCTAACATCATGAAGGCAATAAGAAGCTCAGGAAAGCAATGGGTGAAGGTGGAAGAAATATACGATTTCTACTACAAGATGAATCCGGCATGCAAGAACTTGGACAAAACAGCGTCCAATAAATGGAAAAGTAGCATCCGTCACGCGCTGTCTTCAAGCGCAAAATTCGTTCAACGTGAGGTTACAGCCGGCAGCGATCGAGTCAAGCAGAAACGATTTCAATATGCTATCAATCCGGACCTGGACAAAGGGAAGAAGGCTAAAAAGCAGAAGAAAGCGATGCCGGCCACTGAATTTGAGTTTTAACCGAATTAGTGAACGATGTACGAGGACTTTGAAGTGAGGTGGACATTCATGGAAAGTGCGAAGTAAAAAAAAGGAACGAAAAGTGAGTAAAATTAAGGAAAATGTGAAGTAAAAAAGGATGATTTTCAATGTAAAAGTGGGCGATAAGTGAGTTTGCCAGAAAAGTGTTGTGTCTTATTTATACGGAAAGGTGGATTGAATAACCATTCAAAGCTTAACTTTGAATCAGAGCGTTAATCACCGCACATTCAATTTAATTAATTTTTATTTAATTTATGTCATTTTGTCATTTAATTTGAATAAAAATTTGGAAAACCATTTCTTGTGTCTCATTCAGATTCGTTTTTAGCGAGTCCAGCCCCTGCAGCTACGATCGAAATATTCAATTTTTCGGTACACTATCCAGAGAAACGTATATTTCCCGCCAAAAAAGTAACTATGTCGGCCGGAGAGAGCAGCCGATAACCAAATGTTATAACTACACGCATTGCAAGTCGTGTACCTTTCATGTTTCAAGCACTTCCTTCGACGCCCTCAACATGCAAAATCCATCGGCTTCGCCTCTGATCAACAAAACTCACACGAAAACTCTACTTTTCATCGTGTTATGCCAAAGCACCTAGCAGGTTAATAGAAAAAAATAAAGTAGTATTTTAATCGAAGTATGCGAAAATTTCCATACCCTTTTTTTTCATGATGCATTGCAAAATTACCATTAAGGCTGCTAATGGTATTATTGGTACCAAAATACTACTCTATTTGACGTGTAAAAACCTCTATTACCCTGCTAGGTGCTTTGGTTATGCAAATAACTATCTCGGCCGCAATTGAGTGCGCATGATTGTTGCTGAAATTTTTGCAGACTGATTTCCTTGTGTTGTGGTTTCGTCTCATTATGATCCTTAAGGCACAACAAACCGCGTTGGTAAATCGTTATGAAAGTGGAATTTTTCAGTACACGTCGTAGGCTTGTCCTACACGGCTTCGCCGCGTTACTCTCGAAATTTCACTCCTAACGCAAATAGTATAAATCGCAATTTTCATTGAATTCAGTAATAAAAGATCGATTCGCGCTCCTACCCTTACCACCAATCTCGTTCGATCAAAGCAATTGGGCATGGTATTAACGAGGGGGAAAGCACCTGAACTGCATCTGTTTGAAACTGTTCACAACTCTTTGCAAGTGCTTGTAACTCTTTGCACATCATTTGAACATCCGAGTGGGACCTCAAAAACCCCTTACAGTGGAAGTGTGACGCAAGTCCCTTTATCCACTTACAAAAGAATTGATATTCAATAAGTGTCACCCCACCGATATCACTTCAAATGTTGCATTATAAACGATATTCTCATTTTCAATTTAAATTTCCTCTTCTCATGTATGAGATGTGGCTTACTTTGTAGGATTTTCTGCGCGGGTAAAGTAGACCGCGTCCTTCGTGAAACATTGCTCTATCGACGAGTTTGAAGTTTGTTTCCCGCAATGACGGTATGGATAATGTCAATAGTCAAAATCACAAGGCCGAAACTAGTAGCAAGTATCTCGAAGTTACTTCGGCGAAGTGTCACAAACGAGTGTTATTGTGAGTAGCAGAAGGTTGTTTCCGAATTAATGAATTACGTAGCAGCCACCCAATGTAGAATGGAAAAGAAAAAGACAACGCACACCGTCAACGGGCTTTTCACTTAACCGGGAATACAAACGATGCACCAGACATAAAGCACTCAGTACAACGGGAGAACGAGAGATGTCGCTCGTAGATGCTATCTCAGCCGCAAACCAATGAGTCGATTCGATCAGATGTTGTTATAATCTGATTGACAGAATCAAAGTGTTGACAGAATCATGGTCGTCCAGAATCCATAGATTCGGAATAGCTGGATCCTCTGAATAACTCTGAATGTTACTCACACTATCCATGCTCGAAGCGAGAGGTGGATCAGAGATTTGGACCATTAAAGACTACGTGTTTTCCTACGAAAATTTCATTTTAGTCTCAAGTTTTTCTTAAAAATGTTTCGACTTCGTCTGTAGCTGCACTTCCACATCAATCGGTGAATGACAAAACTGTCTGTAATCGTTGTCGAATCAACATTTCAACATGATCTCTGTCAAATATTGGTGGTCATTCTGAATTGGATTTACAAGTTCATCGATCCGGGGCAGAATGGCTTTTCACCTCCCCGTTACTATAAGTCGTACATACACCCATAGTCGAGAGATGAAACTAGTCGAAGCTGAGTAGGTCAACTGGGAAAAACAAACGCCAAACTCCGAGACGTCTATCACATCAGTATGAGTCGATTACTCTTCCAAAGATAAATTCAAGCAGAACATCCAATCGACGTCAATTCGAGCGTCATCAGCTTATGTCAAAGTGTTGTAAATTTCGTGATGAGATTCATAAACTGTCAATCAGATGTTACGAGAATTATATACCTGCACGGACTGTGCATCTCATCATGAAACATACCATACATTCCCTGAAGCCGACCTAGATTAACGACTTTTTACGGCCTCGTCCCACTAATGAATTCACGGGGATTAAAGGCAATTGAATTGGTTCGCCACTTCGAGGATTTTTTTTCCCCGCAAATTTTTATAATTCACACAAAACCAAAACAATTTCATTCTTTTTCAATTGCAAATCTAAAACCTTTCAAATGTATAACCCAGAACCAGTGAAGCTTTGTAGTGTTACATTTCAACGATTTCAACGATTCAACTTTTTAATTTTCAAATCGAAACTCATTTATTGGTCGCAAGGTTTCATTTTAGCATTGTACCTCTAATTACGATGATGAAGATGATGATGACGATGATTGATTCAATAGTTTTTAAATTACAAAACCTTGCTGCACACACAACAAAGTTGTTTTATTTTCCTGGAAGCGCAACAAAGATTGGAGACATTGCCGTATCGACGAAGGCTTTTCAGAACTTCAGACTTCATAGTTCACAAGGAACAGTTGGAATTGCTTTTCTTTCTCGTTGAGGATGAGCCGTCTATAGACATTACAGGCAGAAGAGAAGACGGGACAATGCAAAGTCGATAACCCACTGAAAGTAATGCCAATCTAGAAAAATTCACTGGACCCAAGTTCCGGTGTGAATCGAGTGCAGCGTAAGTTTAGACTGCCTAAGTTTATCATTAATTGCGACCCTCACGGCAACAATCAGAGACCATTTTGCGGAAATCATTTTGCCACACTTTTCTACATTTTCACGAATTTTGCAAATATTTTTGGGAAAATAAGGGAAAAATCAAGAAATACTTTCCCGACATTCGACCTCTCATCTTCACCATAAATTATGCCGAAAGCTGTGCCTACATACAACGACGAATGCGAAATTATTCGCCACAACAACACCAAATGCCAAATCTTTCTGTTACATTTGGCATTTGGTGTTACTTTGACCAAGGTTTGCCATTGAGATATGTGATTCGGTTACACATGACATTACCTCCGCCAATATATCTCCCTTGATTTTGACTTGATTTAAACAAAATTTCCATTTCTTTATTCGTCGTTCATACCAAAAATGGAACAAAAACATTTCTATTCTCTTCTTAGGTAATAAGCTTTGACACTAAAACGTTTACGGTGAGAATGGGTCCGCCCTAAACAAATCATTCATTTTGGAGTTTTCCACATTCTAATGACTTTATGTTCCCCAAAAAACGGTTTACGTTCTTTACATTCGTTAATTTGAAAGTGATAGAGGCTGTGTAGCCGAAATGCTAACCGTAATATTGTCGTTGCAACGCGAAGAAATCGCACAAATTTTCGATCATTTTCATCGTACAGTGGACAATAGTTAGGTACAGTCGCGGAATTTTGAAAACCGACCCATTTTCTATTTCGTCGTTTGGTGGTCTTTTCGTGCATTTTGCGTGTAATTTTATGTTAATTTTATGCGGAGCAATGAGAAACTCAAGTAAAACACAGAAACAGAAAATGTGGCGGTTTTCGAAACCCCGTGTGTGTATGTACAGTGCACCTTGTACGAAACTATTTTTCGTTTCGTCCATTAAATTTTCTTAAAATCTTTTTTTTTAATTCTTTCCTTGCTGCTGCGCCCCTATAAAGTCATTAGCATCGCAACCATTCATTGACATTTTCGACACTTTTTGGCACATATTTATTTTACATTGTTCTTTTTCCCTTTCCCGTTATGTTCAGCTGTTAATTTGTCTATTGAAACGCTCATCCTTATCAGTTCATTTCTGGTTCAGATTTCCAACTGTACAGACGTTTTTTGCTAGGTGTCAGTGTCCAGTTAAACTGTAATTTATTTCGAGCCAGTGTTAAGACAGTCCTCAAAATGGAATACATCAATGAGGTAAGTTGATTTAAAATTTTAATTAAATTCAAGCCGATTCTCAAACATTTCCGTTTGCTCGGAATAACCAATTTTTCAACAAAAAAAAATATTTTCTGCTAACGAAGCTCGATCCAAGACAATACGTCAACAGTTCCACAGAATGAATTTCGTCGCACATTGTGGATCTCCACCAGTTTCTCCCTTGAAATCTAAAACAAACGCGACTCATCAAAATCGGTGCACAGGAAGCGGAGATAATCCATTTTCAAAATCAACAACTTCCATACTGAAACCTCCAAAATGACGGCGTCGCAACAATGAAATTCTTTTCTGTCTATTTCCTTTAATTTTTCTCGGGAAGACGTCGGTGAACGGCCATAAAATTTTGCAGTCTGGACGGAAATTAATTGTAAAGAAAGTCCGTACAAAAATGACATTTACATGATTCATGCGTCGAAAACCCTACGTTTCATGTTGGAAGCACGTCTTTCGACGCCCTCAGCATGTAAAATCGATTACACAACTTGCGATAAAAAGATGAAAAGTCTCGTTTTCGTGTGTTTATTGACCGCGGCTTCGCCTCGAATCAACAAAATTCACATGAAAACTCTGCTTTTCATCTTTTTATCCCCAGTCATGTTCACCATCGACAGAAGTGTGTCTCCTCTTAGCTTTTGGAATTGTTATCTGCATGAAAATGTCTTTGTAGGTTTGCAATTCTAAACATGACACAGTTTACATAGCTTGTAATATGAGTACAACTGGAGATGGCTCAAATTTTCGATAAATGTTCCTCCAACATGTCGAAATACAACGAAATAATTAGTAATCCGTTTCGATTAAATAATTCGACGCATTTTCATGACTATCGACTTAAAGTTCTGTTTTTCTGTACATTTTAGAGACTCGAGCGACTCGAGGCGTATCCCACGGTGTGGTTGAACAAAGTCTAATTAAAAGTGCAATGCAAAGTAATTTTTTCTCAGAATTATTATTAGTAATGATGTCCTGATCATTTTAGGCCTAAAGAAAGAAAAAAGTCGGCGAGCGGTTTTGAAGATAAATTGAATTTTATGGAGTGTCGGTTGTGTAGCATGTCCAGGTACGAATGTAGGGCGACATAACAAGTATTTTTAGGTATCTATATCCTTGTTCTGCCACCCTACATTCATATCTGGACACGGCATGCTCAACATTCGCCACTGCAACACCTTTAGTTTTCCTCTAAATCTAACTTTTAGTCCTCCTTCTGGACGCAGAACGTGACTTTAAGACCAATGGTATAGCATTTCAGAATCAGGGAGCCAGTCCAACTAAAACATCCCGGCAAAAACTCTTTCAGAGCAAAGTTGGACGCAGTCTACAGTCTATATGTGTGATAACTTCTAAAACAAGTGATATCGCTAGAGGTGACGCTGTCAGCGTCGTTACGCAAAATTGAATTTCACAGCCAATTAATTGAAATTAGCTGATCTAGTTTTCCAAACCATTCGCCAATTTTTTTTTTCAGAAAAAATTTTAACCAACAGAATTTTGACTGCAAAATTTTCAACAAAAAATTCTGCGTCGCATGTGGCAGATTAAATGTTCTCGTAGGTTTGTCCGTGAGCATCTGCCACTTTGCGACGCAGAATTTTTTGTTGAAAATTTTTCAGTCAAAATTCTGTTGGTTAAAATTTTTTCTGAAAAAAAAAATTGGCGAATGGTTTGGAAAACTAGATCAGCTAATTTCAATTAATTGGCTGTGAAATTCAATTTTGCGTAACGACGCTGACAGCGTCACCTCTAGCGATATCACTTGTTTTAGAAGTTATCACACATATAGACTGTAGACTGCGTCCAACTTTGCTCTGAAAGAGTTTTTGCCGGGATATCAGTCGTTTTAGAAGTTAAGTCGGAAGTTGACGAAAGTTAGAGGTGTGTGCCGGTTTTAAAATAGTCGGCGGCGGTGCGCCGACTGGTAAGGGATGAGTTGCATAAAGTTGTTTTAGTAACACGCTAATACGTACCAATGATGAAATGGTCCATAATTGTGAACAAAAATAGTGTTGATAATCAAGGCTCCACATTTTGTCTCTTTTTATACACTTTAGGATATGCAAAAATTTCAAAAGTCTTTTTGTTACGCTAATTTTGCACATCTTTGATTTGAAATGTTTCAAGTATGTGCATGTTGTCAAAATTCGCAATAGTAAAGTCTACCTCTACACAGTAATCTTTGCATAAAATGCGTAATGTGCAGTGCCGCATCTAGTATACTCATACTCAGTGCTCCGGACCATTCTAACCTAGCGCACTTACGATCTATATCCATAGGATACCAATATTAGTTGTAAGACGCCGCTCAATGAAACCATATTTTACTTTGAAGTAAAAAAGTTGGTGCAATATTACGTCTTCTTGTGAAGATGTGACACTGTTAATTTTTTAAGCTATGGCCTATGTATGCAAATGATTTTATTCTGCCGCTATTTTGAGCATAAAAATGTTTATACTAATTATGCAAAAATAAAAGATATCAATAAATATCGTTTCATCTATAAATTTATTCATTACTTCATATGAAACCTTGAAATATGTTTATGAACATTGTAAAAGTAACATTTGAAGTCGTATTCCAAATTTTTATTAAAATCGTTGTAAATGTTGCACACATTACAAATGCAAATAATATGAAAACCTAAATTCTATATAACTTAACGTGTAGAAACGCTTTCATAGAAGAGAACATATACATTTTTAGCCAAACGTGGCCAACGTTTTGTCGTTAAGTTTGTATCATTGAGAAGGTGTCATTGATTCCGAATTGTAATGTAAGCTGTGTAGTGACCGCTATGTTGACTATTCCCTGAAAATTTGACGAAATTCGAAAATTCGACGAAATTTGAAAATTTGACGAAATTCGAAAATTTGACGAAATTTGAAAATTTGACGAAATTTGAAAATTTGAAGAAAATCGTAAATTTGACGAAATTTGACGAAATTCGAAAATTTGACGAAATTTGAAAATTAGACGAAATTTGACGAAATTCGAAAATTTGACGAAATTCGAAAATTTGACGAAATTTGACGAAATTCGAAAATTTGACGAAATTCGAAAATTTGACGAAATTTGAAAATTTGACGAAATTTCAAAATTTGACGAAATTTGAAAATTTGACGAAATTTGGAAATTTGACGAAATTCGAAAATTTGACGAAAATCGAAAATTTGACGAAAATCGAAAATTTGACGAAAATTAAAAAATTTGACGAAATTTGAAAATTTGACGAAATTCGAAAATTTGACAAAAATCGAAAATTTGACGAAAATCGAAAATTTGACGAAAATTAAAAAATTTGACGAAATTCGAAAATTTGACGAAATTTAACGAAAATCGAAAATTTGACGAAATTCGAAAATTTGACGAAGAAAGTAATTCTCTATCTGCCACCATTCAAGAAATATCTCCAAAACCCCAATTGACCCACCCATTTCCAACTTTCGACATTTTTCGCAAATGCCCTTCTTTTCTACTCGTAAAACTCTGAGACTTTGCCGAAGAAAGTAACTCTCTATCTGCCACCATTCAAGAAATACCTCTAAAAACATAATTGACCCACCCATTTCCAACTTTCGACATTTTTCACATATGCCAATGTGTTCTACTCGTAAAACTCTGAGACTTTGCCGAAGAAAGTAAATCTCTATCTCTCATAAGCCAAAAAATATTAGTCCTTTCATCCTACGCTCGAGTAGCTCAAAATTTGGTCACTCTGACCACTCTAGCTCAACCAAATCTGCACCAATTTTTCTAATTATTTTTTTGCTCGATTCGTGTGGCGAATACCTTTCATTTGATGGGTCACACGCCCCTGCAGGTTTCAATACAGCTGAGCTACAGCTGAAAACGCGTTCCCGACCCTCGAAAACCACACTCAGAAACCACTTCGAGGCCAATAAAACAAAATTCTGGTTTTTCCTGGGGTAGTGGCGTATCACATTTTCATTTTTATGCCCACCCTGAGGTTCCTGCAAAATTTCATGGAGATTGGCTGACTAGTTTCCGAGATCGACCGTCGATAGATAGACAGATAGACAGATAGACAGATAGACAGATAGAAACATACAGAGTAAGTTGAAAGATTTTGATTGTTTGGAAAACGTTAATTTGGTGCATTTTCTATCAAAATGACCAACTTCAAAACGATGTATCTCCGGCAATTTTAAAGTTACATAGTCGAGTGATAGCTCGTTTTGCTCGTATTTGAAGCGCGAATAAGATAGAATAGGATTTGTGGTGATACAGGCCAAAGGAAAGAAACTTAAATTCTCGCCTATATATAGTTGCCGCGTCTCAAAAAATTTTCTTCGTTCTTTTTTTGGAAATTAGACTGCGTCAAGTCCTCCGCTATCGCTCCGGACATGATACTATACTATACCGCCTTTCCGGAAGAGTCGAATAATTTTTTTGTTGCGGTCTAATGATGTGTAAAGTAAAGTTGATAAAAAAACATGCCTATATTGTCAGTAGCATGGCATGCGTGGTATCGTTGGAAAGCTAGTGACATCAGCTACCCGACACACAAACAAAAACAGAAAAGAATGTTTGATCCAGATCTGTTAAAATGACATGAGCTTTCACTTCCAATTTATCTCAAAAACCGCCCGCCGACTTTTTTCTTGCTTTAGGCCTTAAATGATCAGGAGATCATTACCAACAGTAATTAAGCAAAAAAAAATTACTTTGCATTACACTTTTAATTAGACTTTGTTCAACCACACCGTGATCCGAGTTTAGTAATTCTATTCAACGCTTCTGAAGAATTTCTGAGGTTTTTTTCTGAATTTCACCAGGTGATTTCAAACTCATCCCACTTTTGATGGAAACAGTCGGTCGAGTGTCAACGCATCCAAGTGTGAGATGACGCACTTTGGTATACTTGAAGTACCATGAAAAAGATGTTTCGGGTATCCTACCAGCGCATATTTTCAGAATTTTTCTCTCGATAATTTATAAGATTCGGAATTGCAACCATTTTAGGGAGTTTGACACACGTAGTTTGCGATTTAAAGAGCGGTGCTTTAACAAAGATTTTTTTTTTACTTTTTCAGAATTACGTAGAACCTGATTACAGCGATGGCAAGTCAATAAAGGAACTTTACGAAGATTTCGACGCTTATTTGAACACGAGATACATAGCAGTTCCATTTTCACACGTATGCAACGTTCGAATGGTGCCAGACTGGGACAGTCATCCAAGCATACAGCCGATACAATCAAATGAGCCCATTGAACCGGACCATCATGTAATGGAGCCGATTGTTATAAGCGAACATGACTATGCCATGCAGCCGGCTGAGTTAGTTGATACAATCCAATCTGTTGAATCGAGTGATGTCATCCAGCCGATTCAACCAGTTGAACCCGTTGAACAAAGTCAACCAAGTCATCAAACCGTTGAACAAAACCAACTGAGTCAATGCAATGTCGAAATGGGTCAGCAAGCCGTGCACAAACAGGCAACGTACCCATCTAACATCATGAAGGCAATAAGAAGCTCAGGAAAGCAATGGGTGAAGGTGGAAGAAATATACGATTTCTACTACAAGATGAATCCGGCATGCAAGAACTTGGACAAAACAGCGTCCAATAAATGGAAAAGTAGCATCCGTCACGCGCTGTCTTCAAGCGCAAAATTCGTTCAACGTGAGGTTACAGCCGGCAGCGATCGAGTCAAGCAGAAACGATTTCAATATGCTATCAATCCGGACCTCGACAAAAGGAAGAAGGCTAAAAAGCAGAAGAAAGCGATGCCGGCCACTGACTTTGAGTTTTAACCGAATTAGTGAACGATGTACGAGGACTTTGAAGTGAGGTGGACATTCATGGAAAGTGCGAAGTAAAAAAAACGAACGAAAAGTGAGTAAAATTAAGGAAAATGTGAAGTAAAAAAGGATGATTTTCAATGTAAAAGTGGGCGATAAGTGAGTTTGCCAGAAAGGTGTTGTGTCTTATTTATACGGAAAGGTGGATTGAATAACCATTCAAAGCTTAACTTTGAATCAGAGCGTTAATCACCGCACATTCAATTTAATTAATTTTTCCCGGGTAAAAAAAAAAGTGGTTGTGAGACGTCTCTTCGAGACAGCTATTTTGTATGGAGGCGAGACGTCTCTTTTTTGACCTTTGAGACTGGATTAGTTCTCATAATTCATCCAAAATTCATCCGAATTCATCTGAAACTGTTGAGAAGTCTTGTTTTAAATGTCTTTCGGAGATGTTTGAGACTGGATGAGTAGTCTCTTTTCAAACTTTTACGAGACTTTATGAGAATGTCAGAGTGGTCTCATTTTGTATATTCTTCGAGAATGTTTGAGACTGAACGAGAATACTTTTTGTTGGACTTCAAGAGACTGGTGAGAAGTCTCATTTCGACCTGATTATACATTGTGAGACTGAAGGAGTGGTCTCATTTCGGCTTTTCGAGACGCTGTGAGACTGAAGGAGTGGTCTCATTTCGGCTTTTCGAGACGGTGTGAGACTGAAGGAGTGGTCTCATTTCGGCTTTTCAAGACGCTGTGAGACTGAAGGAGTGGTCTCATTTCGTCTTTTCGAGACGCTGTGAGACTGAAGGAGTGGTCTCATTTCGGCTTTTCGAGACGCTGTGAGACTGAAGGAGTGGTCTCATTTCGGCTTTTCGAGACGGTGTGAGACTGTAGGAGTGGTCTCATTTCGTCTTTTCGAGACGCTGTGAGACTGAAGGAGTGGTCTCATTTCGTCTTTTCGAGACGCTGTGAGACTGAAGGAGTGGTCTCATTTCGGCTTTTCGAGACGCTGTGAGACTGAAGGAGTGGTCTCATTTTGACTTTTTGAGACGATGTGAGACTGAAGGAGTGGTCTCATTAAGGATTTGTTAGACGTTATGAGAATGGATGAGTGGTCTCATTATGGATTTGTTAGACGTTATGAGAATGGATGAGTGGTCTCATTTTGATAAGAAGAAATAGGATAAAAAAGACTGTTTGAGTTTTTCCGATACCCTGTGAGACTTCTCATTTTTGAGTTTTTCCGAGACCCTTTGAGACTTCTCATTTTTGAGTTTTTCCGAGACCCTTTGAGACTTCTCATTTTTGAGTTTTTCCGAGACCCTATGAGACTTCTCATTTTTGAGTTTTTCCGAGACCCTTTGAGACTTCTAATCTTTGAGTTTTTCCGAGACCCTTTGAGACTTTTTATTCTTGAGTTTTTCCGAGACCCTTTGAGACTTCTCATTTTTGAGTTTTTCCGAGACCCTTTGAGACTCCTCATTTTTGAGTTTTTCCGATACCGTTTGAGACTACTCATATTTCATTGCTTTGGCCATGCTGTTAGACTATTTTCTTCTTTCGATATTATTTATCGGACTATTTGTTTATGTGAATATCTGTACTTCTATGTTGAGTTCATAGATGGCCACTGCCCTTTACTTTTCTTATAATTCGCTAGATCAAATTGACTGAAATTATGTAGAATCGTTAGTAATATTTTTTTTACCTTTTTGTAATGTTTTTTCCGGTCACCCATCCAAGTACTAACCGCGACGAATGATGCTTAACTTTCAATCTGGACGGCCATCGACGTTACTCATGTTGCTAAATCAGATATATGTATTTGTGGATCTAATTTTGAACCGTTGTTACAATTTCCGAGACCAGATGAGTAGTCTCATTTCTAAAGTTTTTTCTACTTTTGAGACCCGTTGAATGGTCTCATTTGAAGAAAATATTTCCTTTGATTTGTGAGACCCGTTGAGTGGTCTCATTTGAAGAAAATATTTTCTTCGCTTTGTGAGACCCGTTGAGTGGTCTCATTTGAAGAAAATATTTTATTCCATTTTTGAGAACGGAAAAGTGGTCTCATTTCGAAAAAAAAAAATTTCTTCCAATTTTGAGAACGGAAAAGTGTTCTCATTTCGAGAAAATATTTTATTCCATTTTTGAGAACGGAAAAGTGGTCTCATTTCGAGAAAATATTTTCTTCCAATTTTGAGAACGGAAAAGTGGTCTCATTTCGAGAAAATATTTTATTCCATTTTTGAGAACAGAAAAGTGGTCTCATTTCGAAAAAAAAAATTTCTTCCAATTTTGAGAACGGAAAAGTGTTCTCATTTCGAGAAAATATTTTATTCCATTTTTGAGAACGGAAAAGTGGTCTCATTTCGAGAAAATATTTTCTTCCAATTTTGAGAACGGAAAAGTGGTCTCATTTCGAGAAAATATTTTATTCCATTTTTGAGAACGGAAAAGTGGTCTCATTTCGAGAAAATATTTTCTTCCAATTTTGAGAACGGAAAAGTGGTCTCATTTCGAGAAAATATTTTATTCCATTTTTGAGAACGGAAAAGTGGTCTCATTTCGAGAAAATATTTTCTTCCAATTTTGAGAACGGAAAAGTGGTCTCATTTCGAGAAAATATTTTATTCCATTTTTGAGAACGGAAAAGTGGTCTCATTTCGAGAAAATATTTTACTCCAATTTTGAGAACGGAAAAGAGTTCTCATTTCGAGAAAATATTTTATTGGGATTTTGAGAACGGAAAAGTGTTCTCATTTCGAGAAAATATTTTCTTCCAATTTTGAGAACGGAAAAGTGGTCTCATTTCGAGAAAATATTTTATTCGAATTTTGAGAACAGAAAAGTGTTCTCATTTTGAGAAAATATTTTATTCGAATTTTGAGAACAGAAAAGTGGTCTCATTTCGAGAAAATATTTTATTCGAATTTTGAGAACGGAAAAGTGTTCTCATTCGAGAAAATATTTTCTTTTAATTTTGAGAACGGAAAAGTGGTCTCATTTCTAGAATAAAATATTTTCTCGAAATGAGACCACTTTTCTGTTCTCAAAATTCGAATAAAATATTTTCTCGAAATGAGACCACTTTTCCGTTCTCAAAATTCGAATAAAATATTTTCTCGAAATGAGACCACTTTTCTGTTCTCAAAATTGGAAGAAAATATTTTCTCGAAATGAGACCACTTTTCCGTTCTCAAAATTCGAATAAAATATTTTCTCGAAATGAGACCACTTTTCCGTTCTCAAAATTCAAATAAAATATTTTCTCAAAATGAGAACACTTTTCTGTTCTCAAAATTCGAATAAAATATTTTCTCGAAATGAGACCACTTTTCTGTTCTCAAAATTCGAATAAAATATTTTCTCGAAATGAGACCACTTTTCCGTTCTCAAAATTCAAATAAAATATTTTCTCAAAATGAGAACACTTTTCTGTTCTCAAAATTCGAATAAAATATTTTCTCGAAATGAGACCACTTTTCTGTTCTCAAAATTGGAAGAAAATATTTTCTCGAAATGAGACCACTTTTCCGTTCTCAAAATTCGAATAAAATATTTTCTCGAAATGAGACCACTTTTCTGTTCTCAAAATTCGAATAAAATATTTTCTCGAAATGAGACCACTTTTCCGTTCTCAAAATTGGAAGAAAATATTTTCTCGAAATGAGACCACTTTTCCGTTCTCAAAATTCGAATAAAATATTTTCTCGAAATGAGAACACTTTTCTGTTCTCAAAATTCGAATAAAATATTTTCTCGAAATGAGACCACTTTTCCGTTCTCAAAATTCAAATAAAATATTTTCTCAAAATGAGAACACTTTTCTGTTCTCAAAATTCGAATAAAATATTTTCTCGAAATGAGACCACTTTTCCGTTCTCAAAATTCGAATAAAATATTTTCTCGAAATGAGACCACTTTTCCGTTCTCAAAATTCGAATAAAATATTTTCTCGAAATGAGACCACTTTTCCGTTCTCAAAATTCAAATAAAATATTTTCTCAAAATGAGAACACTTTTCTGTTCTCAAAATTCGAATAAAATATTTTCTCGAAATGAGACCACTTTTCTGTTCTCAAAATTCGAATAAAATATTTTCTCGAAATGAGACCACTTTTCCGTTCTCAAAATTCAAATAAAATATTTTCTCAAAATGAGAACACTTTTCTGTTCTCAAAATTCGAATAAAATATTTTCTCGAAATGAGACAACTTTTCTGTTCTCAAAATTGGAAGAAAATATTTTCTCGAAATGAGACCACTTTTCCGTTCTCAAAATTCGAATAAAATATTTTCTCGAAATGAGACCACTTTTCCGTTCTCAAAATTCAAATAAAATATTTTCTCAAAATGAGAACACTTTTCTGTTCTCAAAATTCGAATAAAATATTTTCTCGAAATGAGACCACTTTTCTGTTCTCAAAATTCGAATAAAATATTTTCTCGAAATGAGACCACTTTTCCGTTCTCAAAATTCAAATAAAATATTTTCTCAAAATGAGAACACTTTTCTGTTCTCAAAATTCGAATAAAATATTTTCTCGAAATTAGACCACTTTTCTGTTCTCAAAATTGGAAGAAAATATTTTCTCGAAATGAGACCACTTTTCCCTTCTCAAAATTCGAATAAAATATTTTCTCGAAATGAGACCACTTTTCCGTTCTCAAAATTCGAATAAAATATTTTCTCGAAATGAGACCACTTTTCCGTTCTCAAAATTGGAAGAAAATATTTTCTCGAAATGAGACCACTTTTCCGTTCTCAAAATTCGAATAAAATATTTTCTCGAAATGAGACCACTTTTCCGTTCTCAAAATTTGAATAATTTTTTTTTTAAATGAGACTACTCGTTCAGTCTCGGAAAGTATTAAATCCGAGACCACTCGGACAGTCTCATCGCGTCTAACAAATGAAAGTCTAAAAAGACTACTCATTCATCCTCAAACATTCTCGAGAAGTAGTCGAAACGAGACCACTCGGTCAGTCTCGGAAAGTGTAAGGAAAAATTATTCGAAAAGAGACCACTTGTCCAGTCTCGGAAAGTATTAAATCCGAGACCACTCGGACAGTCTCATCACGCCTAACAAATAAAAGTCAAAAAAGACTACTCATTCATCCTCAAACATTCTCGAAAAGTAGTCGAAACGAGACCACTCAGCTTCTCTCGTTCATTCTTGTTCATTTACATAAAATAAATTAAAATTGAGACTTCTCGTAAACTGAAAAAGTCAATGAGACCGAAATGAGACCCTTGAGACTACGTATTTTTAGGTCTCACTGAGACTGAAATTTTTACCCGGGTTATTTAATTTATGTCATTTTGTCATTTAATTTGAATAAAAATTTGGAAAACCATTTCTTGTGTCTCATTCAGATTCGTTTTTAGCGAGTCCAGCCCCTGCAGCTACGATCGAAATATTCAATTTTTCGGTACACTATCCAGAGAAACGTATATTTCCCGCCAAAAAAGTAACTATGTCGGCCGGAGAGAGCAGCCGATAACCAAATGTTATAACTACACGCATTGCAAGTCGTGTACCTTTCATGTTTCAAGCACTTCCTTCGACGCCCTCAACATGCAAAATCCATCGGCTTCGCCTCTGATCAACAAAACTCACACGAAAACTCTACTTTTCGTCGTGTTATGCCAAAGCACCTAGCAGGTTAATAGAAAAACATAAAGTAGTATTTTAATCGAAGTATGCGAAAATTTCCATACCTTTTTTTTCATGATGCATTGCAAAATTACCATTAAGGCTGCTAATGGTATTATTGGTACCAAAATACTACTCTATTTGACGTGTAAAAACCTCTATTACCCTGCTAGGTGCTTTGGTTATGCAAATAACTATCTCGGCCGCAATTGAGTGCGCATGATTGTTGCTGAAATTTTTGCAGACTGATTTCCTTGTGTTGTGGTTTCGTCTCATTATGATCCTTAAGGCACAACAAACCGCGTTGGTAAATCGTTATGAAAGTGGAATTTTTCAGTACACGTCGTAGGCTTGTCCTACACGGCTTCGCCGCGTTACTCTCGAAATTTCACTCCTAACGAAAATAGTATAAATCGCAATTTTCATTGAATTCAGTAATAAAAGATCGATTCGCGCTCCTACCCTTACCACCAATCTCGTTCGATCAAAGCAATTGGGCATGGTATTAACGAGGGGGAAAGCACCTGAACTGCATCTGTTTGAAACTGTTCACAACTCTTTGCAAGTGCTTGTAACTCTTTGCACATCATTTGAACATCCGAGTGGGACCTCAAAAACCCCTTACAGTGGAAGTGTGACGCAAGTCCCTTTATCCACTTACAAAAGAATTGATATTCAATAAGTGTCACCCCACCGATATCACTTCAAATGTTGCATTTTGAACGATATTCTCATTTTCAATTTAAATTTCCTCTTCTCATGTATGAGATGTGGCTTACTTTGTAGGATTTTCTGCGCGGGTAAAGTAGACCGCGTCCTTCGTGAAACATTGCTCTATCGACGAGTTTGAAGTTTGTTTCCCGCAATGACGGTATGGATAATGTCAATAGTCAAAATCACAAGGCCGAAACTAGTAGTAAGTATCTCGAAGTTACTTCGGCGAAGTGTCACAAACGAGTGTTATTGTGAGTAGCAGAAGGTTGTTTCCGAATTAATGAATTACGTAGCAGCCACCCAATGTAGAATGGAAAAGAAAAAGACAACGCACACCGTCAACGGGCTTTTCACTTAACCGGGAATACAAACGATGCACCAGACATAAAGCACTCAGTACAACGGGAGAACGAGAGATGTCGCTCGTAGATGCTATCTCAGCCGCAAACCAATGAGTCGATTCGATCAGATGTTGTTATAATCTGATTGACAGAATCAAAGTGTTGACAGAATCATGGTCGTCCAGAATCCACAGATTCGGAATAGCTGGATCCTCTGAATAACTCTGAATGTTACTCACACTATCCATGCTCGAAGCGAGAGGTGGATCAGAGATTTGGACCATTAAAGACTACGTGTTTTCCTACGAAAATTTCATTTTAGTCTCAAGTTTTTCTTAAAAATGTTTCGACTTCGTCTGTAGCTGCACTTCCACATCAATCGGTGAATGACAAAACTGTCTGTAATCGTTGTCGAATCAACATTTCAACATGATCTCTGTCAAATATTGGTGGTCATTCTGAATTGGATTTACAAGTTCATCGATCCGGGGCAGAATGGCTTTTCACCTCCCCGTTACTATAAGTCGTACATACACCCATAGTCGAGAGATGAAACTAGTCGAAGCTGAGTAGGTCAACTGGGAAAAACAAACGCCAAACTCCGAGACGTCTATCACATCAGTATGAGTCGATTACTCTTCCAAAGATAAATTCAAGCAGAACATCCAATCGACGTCAATTCGAGCGTCATCAGCTTATGTCAAAGTGTTGTAAATTTCGTGATGAGATTCATAAACTGTCAATCAGATGTTACGAGAATTATATACCTGCACGGACTGTGCATCTCATCATGAAACATACCATACATTCCCTGAAGCCGACCTAGATTAACGACTTTTTACGGCCTCGTCCCACTAATGAATTCACGGGGATTAAAGGCAATTGAATTGGTTCGCCACTTCGAGGATTTTTTTTCCCCGCAAATTTTTATAATTCACACAAAACCAAAACAATTTCATTCTTTTTCAATTGCAAATCTAAAACCTTTCAAATGTATAACCCAGAACCAGTGAAGCTTTGTAGTGTTACATTTCAACGATTTCAACGATTCAACTTTTTAATTTTCAAATCGAAACTCATTTATTGGTCGCAAGGTTTCATTTTAGCATTGTACCTCTAATTACGATGATGAAGATGATGATGACGATGATTGATTCAATAGTTTTTAAATTACAAAACCTTGCTGCACACACAACAAAGTTGTTTTATTTTCCTGGAAGCGCAACAAAGATTGGAGACATTGCCGTATCGACGAAGGCTTTTCAGAACTTCAGACTTCATAGTTCACAAGGAACAGTTGGAATTGCTTTTCTTTCTCGTTGAGGATGAGCCGTCTATAGACATTACAGGCAGAAGAGAAGACGGGACAATGCAAAGTCGATAACCCACTGAAAGTAATGCCAATCTAGAAAAATCCACTGGACCCAAGTTCCGGTGTGAATCGAGTGCAGCGTAAGTTTAGACTGCCTAAGTTTATCATTAATTGCGACCCTCACGGCAACAATCAGAGACCATTTTGCGGAAATCATTTTGCTAGACTTTTCTACATTTTCACGAATTTTGCAAATATTTTTGGGAAAATAAGGGAAAAATCAAGAAATACTTTCCCGACATTCGACCTCTCATCTTCACCATAAATTATGTCGAAAGCTGTGCCTACATACAACGACGAATGCGAAATTATTCGCCACAACAACACCAAATGCCAAATCTTTCTGTTACATTTGGCATTTGGTGTTACTTTGACCAAGGTTTGCCATTGAGATATGTGATTCGGTTACACATGACATTACCTCCGCCAATATATCTCCCTTGATTTTGACTTGATTTAAACAAAATTTCCATTTCTTTATTCGTCGTTCATACCAAAAATGGAACAAAAACATTTCTATTCTCTTCTTAGGTAATAAGCTTTGACACTAAAACGTTTACGGTGAGAATGGGTCCGCCCTAAACAAATCGTTCATTTTGGAGTTTTCCACATTCTAATGACTTTATGTTCCCCGACAAACGGTTTACGTTCTTTACATTCGTTAATTTGAAAGTGATAGAGGCTGTGTAGTCGAAATGCTAACCGTAATATTGTCGTTGCAACGCGAAGAAGTCGCACAAATTTTCGATCATTTTCATCGTACAGTGGACAATATTTAGGTACACTCGCGGAATTTTGAAAACCGACCCATTTTCTATTTCGTCGTTTGGTGGTCTTTTCGTGCATTTTGCATGTAATTTTATGTTAATTTTATGCGGAGCAATGAGAAACTCAAGTAAAACACAGAAACAGAAAATGTGGCGGTTTTCGAAACCCCGTGTGTGTATGTACAGTGCACCTTGTACGAAACTATTTTTCGTTTCGTCCATTAAATTTTCTTAAAATCTTTTTTTTTAATTCTTTCCTTGCTGCTGCGCCCCTATAAAGTCATTAGCATCGCAACCATTCATTGACATTTTCGACACTTTTTGGCACATATTTATTTTACATTGTTCTTTTTCCCTTTCCCGTTATGTTCAGCTGTTAATTTGTCTATTGAAACGCTCATCCTTATCAGTTCATTTCTGGTTCAGATTTCCAACTGTACAGACGTTTTTTGCTAGGTGTCAGTGTCCAGGTAAACTGTAATTTATTTCGAGCCAGTGTTAAGACAGTCCTCAAAATGGAATACATCAATGAGGTAAGTTGATTTAAAATTTTAATTAAATTCAAGCCGATTCTCAAACATTTCCGTTTGCTCGGAATAACCAATTTTTCAACAAAAAAAAAATATTTTCTGCTAACGAAGCTCGATCCAAGACAATACGTCAACAGTTCCACAGAATGAATTTCGTCGCACATTGTGGATCTCCACCAGTTTCTCCCTTGAAATCTAAAACAAACGCGACTCATCAAAATCGGTGCACAGGAAGCGGAGATAATCCATTTTCAAAATCAACAACTTCCATACTGAAACCTCCAAAATGACGGCGTCGCAACAATGAAATTCTTTTCTGTCTATTTCCTTTAATTTTTCTCGGGAAGACGTCGGTGAACGGCCATAAAATTTTGCAGTCTGGACGGAAATTAATTGTAAAGAAAGTCCGTACAAAAATGACATTTACATGATTCATGCGTCGAAAACCCTACGTTTCATGTTGGAAGCACGTCTTTCGACGCCCTCAGCATGTAAAATCGATTACACAACTTGCGATAAAAAGATGAAAAGTCTCGTTTTCGTGTGTTTATTGACCGCGGCTTCGCCTCGAATCAACAAAATTCACATGAAAACTCTGCTTTTCATCTTTTTATCCCCAGTCATGTTCACCATCGACAGAAGTGTGTCTCCTCTTAGCTTTTGGAATTGTTATCTGCATGAATATGTCTTTGTAGGTTTGCAATTCTAAACATGACACAGTTTACATAGCTTGTAATATGAGTACAACTGGAGATGGCTCAAATTTTCGATAAATGTTCCTCCAACATGTCGAAATACAACGAAATAATTAGTAATCCGTTTCGATTAAATAATTCGACGCATTTTCATGACTATCGACTTAAAGTTCTGTTTTTCTGTACATTTTAGAGACTCGAGCGACTCGAGGCGTATCCCACGGTGTTGTTGAACAAAGTCTAATTAAAAGTGCAATGCAAAGTAATTTTTTCTCCGAATTATTATTAGTAATGATGTCCTGATCATTTTAGACCTAAAGAAAGAAAAAAGTCGGCGAGCGGTTTTGAAGATAAATTGAATTTTATGGAGTGTCGGTTGTGTAGCATGTCCAGGTACGAATGTAGGGCGACATAACAAGTATTTTTAGGTATCTATATCCTTGTTCTGCCACCCTACATTCATATCTGGACACGGCATGCTCAACATTCGCCACTGCAACACCTTTAGTTTTCCTCTTAATCTAACTTTTAGTCCTCCTTCTGGACGCAGAACGTGACTTTAAGACCAATGGTATAGCATTTCAGAATCAGGGAGCCAGTCCAACTAAAACATACTATACTATACCGCCTTTCCGGAAGAGTCGAAAATTTTTTTTGTTGCGGCCTAATGATGTGTAAAGTAAAGTTGATAAAAAAACATGCCTATATTGTCAGTAGCATGGCATGCGTGGTATCGTTGGAAAGCTAGTGACATCAGCTACCCGACACACAAACAAAAACAGAAAAGAATGTTTGATCCAGATCTGTTAAAATGGCATGAGCTTTCACTTCCAATTTATCTCAAAAACCGCCCGCCGACTTTTTTCTTGCTTTAGGCCTTAAATGATCAGGAGATCATTACCAACAGTAATTAAGCAAAAAAAAATTACTTTGCATTACACTTTTAATTAGACTTTGTTCAACCACACCGTGATCCGAGTATAGTAATTCTATTCAACGCTTCTGAAGAATTTCTGAGGTTTTTTTCTGAATTTCACCAGGTGATTTCAAACTCATCCCACTTTTGATGGAAACAGTCGGTCGAGTGTCAACGCATCCAAGTGTGAGATGACGCAGTTTGGTATACTTGAAGTACCATGAAAAAGATGTTTCGGGTATCCTACCAGCGCATATTTTCAGAATTTTTCTCTCGATAATTTATAAGATTCGGAATTGCAACCATTTTAGGGAGTTTGACACACGTAGTTTGCGATTTAAAGAGCGGTGCTTTAACAAAGATTTTTTTTACTTTTTCAGAATTACGTAGAACCTGATTACAGCGATGGCAAGTCAATAAAGGAACTTTACGAAGATTTCGACGCTTATTTGAACACGAGATACATAGCAGTTCCATTCTCACACGTATGCAACGTTCGAATGGTGCCAGACTGGGACAGTCATCCAAGCATACAGCCGATACAATCAAATGAGCCCATTGAACCGGACCATGTAATGGAGCCGATTGTTATAAGCGAACATGACTATGCCATGCAGCCGGCTGAGTTAGTTGATACAGCCCAATCTGTTGAATCGAGTGATGTCATCCAGCCGATTCAACCAGTTGAACCCGCTGAACAAAGTCAACCGAGTCATCAAACCGTTGAACAAAACCAACTGAGTCAATGCAATGTCGAAATGGGTCAGCAAGCCGTGAACAAACAGGCAACGTACCCATCTAACATCATGAAGGCAATAAGAAGCTCAGGAAAGCAATGGGTGAAGGTGGAAGAAATATACGATTTCTACTACAAGATGAATCCGGCATGCAAGAACTTGGACAAAACAGCGTCCAATAAATGGAAAAGTAGCATCCGTCACGCGCTGTCTTCAAGCGCAAAATTCGTTCAACGTGAGGTTACAGCCGGCAGCGATCGAGTCAAGCAGAAACGATTTCAATATGCTATCAATCCGGACCTGGACAAAGGGAAGAAGGCTAAAAAGCAGAAGAAAGCGATGCCGGCCACTGAATTTGAGTTTTAACCGAATTAGTGAACGATGTACGAGGACTTTGAAGTGAGGTGGACATTCATGGAAAGTGCGAAGTAAAAAAAAGGAACGAAAAGTGAGTAAAATTAAGGAAAATGTGAAGTAAAAAAGGATGATTTTCAATGTAAAAGTGGGCGATAAGTGAGTTTGCCAGAAAGGTGTTTTGTCTTATTTATACGGAAAGGTGGATTGAATAACCATTCAAAGCTTAACTTTGAATCAGAGCGTTAATCACCGCACATTCAATTTAATTAATTTTTATTTAATTTATGTCATTTTGTCATTTAATTTGAATAAAAATTTGGAAAACCATTTCTTGTGTCTCATTCAGATTCGTTTTTAGCGAGTCCAGCCCCTGCAGCTACGATCGAAATATTCAATTTTTCGGTACACTATCCAGAGAAACGTATATTTCCCGCCAAAAAAGTAACTATGTCGGCCGGAGAGAGCAGCCGATAACCAAATGTTATAACTACACGCATTGCAAGTCGTGTACCTTTCATGTTTCAAGCACTTCCTTCGACGCCCTCAACATGCAAAATCCATCGGCTTCGCCTCTGATCAACAAAACTCACACGAAAACTCTACTTTTCGTCGTGTTATGCCAAAGCACCTAGCAGGTTAATAGAAAAAAATAAAGTAGTATTTTAATCGAAGTATGCGAAAATTTCCATACCTTTTTTTTCATGATGCATTGCAAAATTACCATTAAGGCTGCTAATGGTATTATTGGTACCAAAATACTACTCTATTTGACGTGTAAAAACCTCTATTACCCTGCTAGGTGCTTTGGTTATGCAAATAACTATCTCGGCCGCAATTGAGTGCGCATGATTGTTGCTGAAATTTTTGCAGACTGATTTCCTTGTGTTGTGGTTTCGTCTCATTATGATCCTTAAGGCACAACAAACCGCGTTGGTAAATCGTTATGAAAGTGGAATTTTTCAGTACACGTCGTAGGCTTGTCCTACACGGCTTCGCCGCGTTACTCTCGAAATTTCACTCCTAACTAAAATAGTATAAATCGCAATTTTCATTGAATTCAGTAATAAAAGATCGATTCGCGCTCCTACCCTTACCACCAATCTCGTTCGATCAAAGCAATTGGGCATGGTATTAACGAGGGGGAAAGCACCTGAACTGCATCTGTTTGAAACTGTTCACAACTCTTTGCAAGTGCTTGTAACTCTTTGCACATCATTTGAACATCCGAGTGGGACCTCAAAAACCCCTTACAGTGGAAGTGTGACGCAAGTCCCTTTATCCACTTACAAAAGAATTGATATTCAATAAGTGTCACCCCACCGATATCACTTCAAATGTTGCATTATAAACGATATTCTCATTTTCAATTTAAATTTCCTCTTCTCATGTATGAGATGTGGCTTACTTTGTAGGATTTTCTGCGCGGGTAAAGTAGACCGCGTCCTTCGTGAAACATTGCTCTATCGACGAGTTTGAAGTTTGTTTCCCGCAATGACGGTATGGATAATGTCAATAGTCAAAATCACAAGGCCGAAACTAGTAGCAAGTATCTCGAAGTTACTTCGGCGAAGTGTCACAAACGAGTGTTATTGTGAGTAGCAGAAGGTTGTTTCCGAATTAATGAATTACGTAGCAGCCACCCAATGTAGAATGGAAAAGAAAAAGACAACGCACACCGTCAACGGGCTTTTCACTTAACCGGGAATACAAACGATGCACCAGACATAAAGCACTCAGTACAACGGGAGAACGAGAGATGTCGCTCGTAGATGCTATCTCAGCCGCAAACCAATGAGTCGATTCGATCAGATGTTGTTATAATCTGATTGACAGAATCAAAGTGTTGACAGAATCATGGTCGTCCAGAATCCACAGATTCGGAATAGCTGGATCCTCTGAATGTTACTCACACTATCCATGCTCGAAGCGAGAGGTGGATCAGAGATTTGGACCATTAAAGACTACGTGTTTTCCTACGAAAATTTCATTTTAGTCTCAAGTTTTTCTTAAAAATGTTTCGACTTCGTCTGTAGCTGCACTTCCACATCAAACGGTGAATGACAAAACTGTCTGTAATCGTTGTCGAATCAACATTTCAACATGATCTCTGTCAAATATTGGTGGTCATTCTGAATTGGATTTACAAGTTCATCGATCCGGGGCAGAATGGCTTTTCACCTCCCCGTTACTATAAGTCGTACATACACCCATAGTCGAGAGATGAAACTAGTCGAAGCTGAGTAGGTCAACTGGGAAAAACAAACGCCAAACTCCGAGACGTCTATCACATCAGTATGAGTCGATTACTCTTCCAAAGATAAATTCAAACAGAACATCCAATCGACGTCAATTCACGCGTCATCAGCTTATGTCAAAGTGTTGTAAATTTCGTGATGAGATTCATAAACTGTCAATCAGATGTTACGAGAATTATATACCTGCACGGACTGTGCATCTCATCATGAAACATACCATACATTCCCTGAAGCCGACCTAGATGCACGACTTTTTACGGCCTCGTCCCACTAATGAATTCACGGGGATTAAAGGCAATTGAATTGGTTCGCCACTTCGAGGATTTTTTTCCCCGCAAATTTTTATAATTCACACAAAACCAAAACAATTTCATTCTTTTTCAATTGCAAATCTAAAACCTTTCAAATGTATAACCCAGAACCAGTGAAGCTTTGTAGTGTTACATTTCAACGATTTCAACGATTCAACTTTTTAATTTTCAAATCGAAACTCATTTGTCACAAGGTTTCATTTTAGCATTGTACCTCTAATTATGATGATGAAGATGATGATGACGATGATTGATTCAATAGTTTTTAAATTACAAAACCTTGCTGCACACACAACAAAGTTGTTTTATTTTCCTGGAAGCGCAACAAAGATTGGAGACATTGCCGTATCGACGAAGGCTTTTCAGAACTTCAGACTTCATAGTTCACAAGGAACAGTTGGAATTGCTTTTCTTTCTCGTTGAGGATGAGCCGTCTATAGACATTACAGGCAGAAGAGAAGACGGGACAATGCAAAGTCGATAAACCACTGACAGAAATGCCAATCTAGAAAAATCCACTGGACCCAAGTTCCGGTGTGAATCGAGTGCAGCGTAAGTTTAGACTGCCTAAGTTTATCATTAATTGCGACCCTCACGGCAACAATCAGAGACCATTTTGCGGAAATAATTTTGCTAGACTTTTCTACATTTTCACGAATTTTGCAAATATTTTTGGGAAAATAAGGGAAAAATCAAGAAATACTTTCCCGACATTCGACCTCTCATCTTCACCATAAATTATGTCGAAAGCTGTGCCTACATACAACGACGAATGCGAAATTATTCGCCACAAAATAACCAAATGCCAAATCTTTCTATTACATTTGGCATTTGGTGTTACTTTGACCAAGGTTTGCCATTGAGATATGTGATTCGGTTACACATGACATTACCTCCGCCAATATATTTCCCTTGATTTTGACTTGATTTAAACAAAATTTCCATTTCTTTATTCGTCGTTCATACCAAAAATGGAACAAAAACATTTCTATTCACTTAGGTAATAAGCTTTGACACTAAAACGTTTACGGTGAGAATGGGTCCGCCCTAACCAAATCATTCATTTTGGAGTTTTCCACATTCTAATGACCCCGACAAACGGTTTACGTTCTTTACATTCGTTAATTTGAAAGTGATAGAGGCTGTTATGTGTAGTCGAAATGCTAACCGCAATATTGTCATTGCAAAGCGAAGAAGTCGCACAAATTTTCGATCATTTTCATAGTACAGTGGACAATAGTTAGGTACAGTCGCGGAATTTTGAAAACCGACCCATTTTCTATTTCGTCATTTGGTGGTCTTTTTGTGCATTTTGCGTGTAATTTTATGTTAATTTTATGTGGAGCAATGAGAAACTCAAGTAAAACACAGAAACAGAAAATGTGTCGGTTTTCGAAGTTCCGTGTGTGTACCTTGTGCACCTTGTACGAAACTATTTTTCGTTTCGTCCATTAAATTTTCTTAAAATCTTTTTTTTTAATTCTTTCCTTGCTGCTGCGCCCCTATAAAGTCATTAGCATCGCAACCATTCATTGACATTTTCGACACTTTTTGGCACATATTTATTTTACATTCTTCTTTTTCCCTTTCCCGTTATGTTCAGCTGTTAATTTGTCTATTGAAACGCTCATCCTTAGCAGTTCATTTCTGGTTCAGATTTCCAACTGTACAGACGTTTTGTGCTAGGTGTCAGTGTCCAGTTAAACTGTAATTTATTTCGAGCCAGTGTTAAGACAGTCCTCAAAATGGAATACATCAATGAGGTAAGTTGATTTAAAATTTTAATTAAATTCAAGCCGATTCTCAAACATTTCCGTTTGCTCGGAATAACCAATTTTTCAACAAAAAAAAAATTTCTGCTAACGAAGCTCGATCCATGACAATACGTCAACAGTTCCACAGAATGAATTTCGTCGCACATTGTGGATCTCCACCAGTTTCTCCCTTGAAATCTAAAACAAACGCGACTCATCAAAATCGGTGCACAGGAAGCGGAGATAATCCATTTTCAAAATCAACAACTTCCATACTGAAACCTCCAAAATGACGGCGTCGCAACAATGAAATTCTTTTCTGCCTATTTCCTTTAATTTTTCTCGGGAAGACGTCGGTGAACGGCCATAAAATTTTGCAGTCTGGACGGAAATTAATTGTAAAGAAAGTCCGTACAAAAATGACATTTACATGATTCATGCGTCGAAAACCCTACGTTTCATGTTGGAAGCACGTCTTTCGACGCCCTCAGCATGTAAAATCGATTACACAACTTGCGATAAAAAGATGAAAAGTCTCGTTTTCGTGTGTTTATTGACCGCGGCTTCGCCTCGAATCAACAAAATTCACATGAAAACTCTGCTTTTCATCTTTTTATCCCCAGTCATGTTCACCATCGACAGAAGTGTGTCTCCTCTTAGCTTTTGGAATTGCTATCTGCATGAATATGTCTTTGTAGGTTTGCAATTCTAAACATGACACAGTTTACATAGCTTGTAATATGAGTACAACTGGAGATGGCTCAAATTTTCGATAAATGTTCCTCCAACATGTCGAAATACAACGAAATAATTAGTAATCCGTTTCGATTAAATAATTCGACGCATTTTCATGACTATCGACTTAAAGTTCTGTTTTTCTGTACATTTTAGAGACTCGAGCGACTCGAGGCGTATCCCACGGTGTGGTTGAACAAAGTCTAATTAAAAGTGCAATGCAAAGTAATTTTTTCTCCGAATTATTATTAGTAATGATGTCCTGATCATTTTAGGCCTAAAGAAAGAAAAAAGTCGGCGAGCGGTTTTGAAGATAAATTGAATTTTATGGAGTGTCGGTTGTGTAGCATGTCCAGGTACGAATGTAGGGCGACATAACAAGTATTTTTAGGTATCTATATCCTTGTTCTGCAACCCTACATTCATATCTGGACACGGCATGCTCAACATTCGCCACTGCAACACCTTTAGTTTTCCTCTAAATCTAACTTTTAGTCCTCCTTCTGGACGCAGAACGTGACTTTAAGACCAATGGTATAGCATTTCAGAATCAGGGAGCCAGTCCAACTAAAACATACTATACTATACCGCCTTTCCGGAAGAGTCGAAAAAATTTTTTGTTGCGGCCTAATGATGTGTAAAGTAAAGTTGATAAAAAACATGCCTATATTGTCAGTAGCATGGCATGCGTGGTATCGTTGGAAAGCTAGTGACATCAGCTACCCGACACACAAACAAAAACAGAAAAGAATGTTTGATCCAGATCTGTTAAAATGGCATGAGCTTTCACTTCCAATTTATCTCAAAAACCGCCCGCCGACTTTTTTCTTGCTTTAGGCCTTAAATGATCAGGAGATCATTACCAACAGTAATTTAGCAAAAAAAAATTACTTTGCATTACACTTTTAATTAGACTTTGTTCAACCACACCGTGATCCGAGTTTAGTAATTCTATTCAACGCTTCTAAAGAATTTCTGAGGTTTTTTTCTGAATTTCACCAGGTGATTTCAAACTCATCCCACTTTTGATGGAAACAGTCGGTCGAGTGTCAACGCATCCAAGTGTGAGATGACGCAGTTTGGTATACTTGAAGTACCATGAAAAAGATGTTTCGGGTATCCTACCAGCGCATATTCTCAGAATTTTTCTCTCGATAATTTATAAGATTCGGAATTGCAACCATTTTAGGGAGTTTGACACACGTAGTTTGCGATTTAAACAGCGGTGCTTTAACAAAGATTTTTTTTTACTTTTTCAGAATTACGTAGAACCTGATTACAGCGATGGCAAGTCAATAAAGGAACTTTACGAAGATTTCGACGCTTATTTGAACACGAGATACATAGCAGTTCCATTTTCACACGTATGCAACGTTCGAATGGTGCCAGACTGGGACAGTCATCCAAGCATACAGCCGATACAATCAAATGAGCCCATTGAACCGGACCATGTAATGGAGCCGATTGTTATAAGCGAACATGACTATGCCATGCAGCCGGCTGAGTTAGTTGATACAGCCCAATCTGTTGAATCGAGTGATGTCATCCAGCCGATTCAACCAGTTGAACCCGCTGAACAAAGTCAACCGAGTCATCAAACCGTTGAACAAAACCAACTGAGTCAATGCAATGTCGAAATGGGTCAGCAAGCCGTGAACAAACAGGCAACGTACCCATCTAACATCATGAAGGCAATAAGAAGCTCAGGAAAGCAATGGGTGAAGGTGGAAGAAATATACGATTTCTACTACAAGATGAATCCGGCATGCAAGAACTTGGACAAAACAGCGTCCAATAAATGGAAAAGTAGCATCCGTCACGCGCTGTCTTCAAGCGCAAAATTCGTTCAACGTGAGGTTACAGCCGGCAGCGATCGAGTCAAGCAGAAACGATTTCAATATGCTATCAATCCGGACCTGGACAAAGGGAAGAAGGCTAAAAAGCAGAAGAAAGCGATGCCGGCCACTGAATTTGAGTTTTAACCGAATTAGTGAACGATGTACGAGGACTTTGAAGTGAGGTGGACATTCATGGAAAGTGCGAAGTAAAAAAAAGGAACGAAAAGTGAGTAAAATTAAGGAAAATGTGAAGTAAAAAAGGATGATTTTCAATGTAAAAGTGGGCGATAAGTGAGTTTGCCAGAAAGGTGTTGTGTCTTATTTATACGGAAAGGTGGATTGAATAACCATTCAAAGCTTAACTTTGAATCAGAGCGTTAATCACCGCACATTCAATTTAATTAATTTTATTTAATTTATGTCATTTTGTCATTTAATTTGAATAAAAATTTGGAAAACCATTTCTTGTGTCTCATTCAGATTCGTTTTTAGCGAGTCCAGCCCCTGCAGCTACGATCGAAATATTCAATTTTTCGGTACACTATCCAGAGAAACGTATATTTCCCGCCAAAAAAGTAACTATGTCGGCCGGAGAGAGCAGCCGATAACCAAATGTTATAACTACACGCATTGCAAGTCGTGTACCTTTCATGTTTCAAGCACTTCCTTCGACGCCCTCAACATGCAAAATCCATCGGCTTCGCCTCTGATCAACAAAACTCACACGAAAACTCTACTTTTCGTCGTGTTATGCCAAAGCACCTAGCAGGTTAATAGAAAAAAATAAAGTAGTATTTTAATCGAAGTATGCGAAAATTTCCATACCTTTTTTTCATGATGCATTGCAAAATTACCATTAAGGCTGCTAATGGTATTATTGGTACCAAAATACTACTCTATTTGACGTGTAAAAACCTCTATTACCCTGCTAGGTGCTTTGGTTATGCAAATAACTATCTCGGCCGCAATTGAGTGCGCATGATTGTTGCTGAAATTTTTGCAGACTGATTTCCTTGTGTTGTGGTTTCGTCTCATTATGATCCTTAAGGCACAACAAACCGCGTTGGTAAATCGTTATGAAAGTGGAATTCTTCAGTACACGTCGTAGGCTTGTCCTACACGGCTTCGCCGCGTTACTCTCGAAATTTCACTCCTAACGCAAATAGTATAAATCGCAATTTTCATTGAATTCAGTAATAAAAGATCGATTCGCGCTCCTACCCTTACCACCAATCTCGTTCGATCAAAGCAATTGGGCATGGTATTAACGAGGGGGAAAGCACCTGAACTGCATCTGTTTGAAACTGTTCACAACTCTTTGCAAGTGCTTGTAACTCTTTGCACATCATTTGAACATCCGAGTGGGACCTCAAAAACCCCTTACAGTGGAAGTGTGACGCAAGTCCCTTTATCCACTTACAAAAGAATTGATATTCAATAAGTGTCACCCCACCGATATCACTTCAAATGTTGCATTATAAACGATATTCTCATTTTCAATTTAAATTTCCTCTTCTCATGTATGAGATGTGGCTTACTTTGTAGGATTTTCTGCGCGGGTAAAGTAGACCGCGTCCTTCGTGAAACATTGCTCTATCCGACGAGTTTGAAGTTTGTTTCCCCGCAATGACGGTATGGATAATGTCAATAGTCAAAATCACAAGGCCGAAACTAGTAGCAAGTATCTCGAAGTTACTTCGGCGAAGTGTCACAACGAGTGTTATTGTGAGTAGCAGAAGGTTGTTTCCGAATTAATGAATTACGTAGCAGCCACCCAATGTAGAATGGAAAAGAAAAAGAACAACGGCACACCGTCAACGGGCTTTTCACTTAACCGGGAATACAAACGATGCACCAGACATAAAGCACTCAGTACAACGGGGAGAACGAGAGATGTCGCTCGTAGATGCTATCTCAGCCGCAAACCAATGAGTCGATTCGATCAGATGTTGTTATAATCTGATTGACAGAATCAAAAGTGTTGACAGAATCATGGTCGTCCAGAATCCACAGATTCGGAATAGCTGGATCCTCCTGAATGTTACTCACACTATCCATGCTCGAAAGCGAGAGGTGGATCAGAGATTTGGACCATTAAAGACTAGGTGTTTTCCTACCGAAAATTTCATTTTAGTCTCAAGTTTTTCTTAAAATGTTTCGACTTCGTCTGTAGCTGCACTTCCACATCAAACGTGTGAATGACAATAACTGTCTGTAATCGTTGTCGGAATCAACATTTCAACATGATCTCTGTCAAATATTGGTGTTGTCATTCTGAATTGGATTTACAATTCATCGATCCGGGGCAGAATGGCTTTTCACCTCCCCGTTACTATAAGTCGTACATACACCCATAGTCGAGAGATGAAACTAGTCGAAGCTGAGTAGGTCAACTGGGAAAAAACAAACGCCAAACTCCGAGACGTCTATACATCAGTATGAGTCCGATACTTTTCCAAAGATAAATTCAAACAGAACATCCAATCGACGTCAATTCGAGCGTCATCAGCTTATGTCAAAGTGTTGTAAATTCGTGATGCAGATTCATAAACTGTCAATCAGATGTTACTGAGAATTATATACCTGCACGGACTGTGCATCTCTCATGAACATACATACCATTCCCTGAAGCCGACCTAGATGCACGACTTTTTACGTGCTCGTCCACTATGAATTCACGGGGATAAAGGCAATTGAATTGGTTCGCCACTTCGAGGATTTTTTTTCCCGCAAATTTTTATAATTCACACAAAACCAAACAATTTCATTTCTTTTTCAATTGCAAATCTAAAACCTTTCAAATGTATAACCCAGAACCAGTGAAGCTTTGTAGTGTTACATTTCAACGATTTCAACGATTCAACTTTTTAATTTTCAAATCGAAACTCATTTATTGGTCACAAGGTTTCATTTTAGCATTGTACCTCTAATTATGATGATGAAGATGATGATGACGATGATTGATTCAATAGTTTTTAAATTACAAAACCTTGCTGCACACACAACAAGTTGTTTTATTTTCCTGGAAGCGCAACAAAGATTGGAGACATTGCCGTATCGACGAAGGCTTTTCAGAACTTCAGACTTCATAGTTCACAAGGAACAGTTGGAATTGCTTTTCTTTCGTTGAGGATGAGCCGTCTATAGACATTACAGGCAGAAGAGAAGACGGGACAATGCAAAGTCGATAAACCACTGACAGAAATGCCAATCTAGAAAAATCCACTGGACCCAAGTTCCGGTGTGAATCGAGTGCAGCGTAAGTTTAGACTGCCTAAGTTTATCATTAATTGCGACCCTCACGGCAACAATCAGAGACCATTTTGCGGAAATCATTTTGCTAGACTTTTCTACATTTTCACGAATTTTGCAAATATTTTTGGGAAAATAAGGAAAAATCAAGAAATACTTT
>NW_023503433.1:0-8269 GCF_014529535.1 Bradysia coprophila
AAATAACCTAATCTTCCACATGATCGACGCGATTGAATAATAAAACGTATTGTTTTCTATCGTCCATTACCCAGCTAAAACTAAAATTCCGGTAAAATGTAAATGTGAAAATATATAAAATAAATTATAAACGAGCAATTCGAGCAATCTTTCGCTGCATTAATGAGTAATGAGTGGACAATCATAAATTATTGTGGTCACATTTTGTAACTATTGTTCAACCATGTATGGGAACTCGGTCAGATGTTTGAAGGGACATTTTTTAACGCCCCGAGTAATAATTATCGACTTGAATATTAAATCGAATAAATGTGGTGGGTTGTCTTTAATTATCTAGGTCCCGTTTCCAGCCGAATGGGATGGGAGCGAAAATTTCACGTGAAACACCAATGAAACACAATGTATGGAAGATATTGTCATATGTGTAATGACAATAGATTTTCAAACCAAACACGAACTTTGGTTGCGGCTATTATGAATACGCTAATGATACCATGAATTAATGTGTATGAGCGGTCGACAAACGTATGATTTATAGGTAATATTACTCGAAATCATTATGCTGGAAGTTATTACAAGGATCATGTAGGTTATAGGTTAACGTTGCTTTGTGATTGATAATTATTTTTCATAAAAATTAGTGTTATACGACTGCGGTAGCAACTGGTTATCAAAAAATAATTAGTATGGACTCTAACATTAACGTTTGAATTTGTATATCAAACACGATTCAGGGCACAATTTTCATGTCTCATTTTTGTAGCTTGATGATGATGGTGAAATACGATTCATAGTTTCCCAGTTATGATAATTACATCAACGAAGAGTTTTATCAGGAGTCGTTGAAATATGCAAATTATTTAATCTTTCTCTTTCACCATGCTTGACATGGACTCTTTTTTTTCATCTGTTACAGATGGCAATCATATGACCAGTATTATTATCGGCTCTATTACTTCCATTGATCAAAGTATTTTACATTCGCCTTCCATCGAAAATACGACTTTAAATCGAATTCGCACATTTAGAAAATGTCAAAATGTTCACCGCTAACACATAGACAAATTTGTAATCTCTAGGGATGAAATATTGGAATTTGTAATCTCTAGGGATGAAATATTGGAAATTGTTAACCTAGAGTTAACAAACTGGAAAGCGCCGTGTATATGATACAAATCGATCATAATTGTAGTAGACATAGCAAACTGAGAGACTTCTCTCTCTTCAAAAACGAATGCTGTCAAGAATCGTTGTCGTGTTGTTGCAATATTTTTGTGTGCTATTGAAGTGATCGACATATTTTGTGTTTGTTTGGTGCTTAGTTTTCGATTAAATTGATAATTTTTGGTGTTTTTCGTGATTTTCGATGAAAGGCGAATGTAAAAGCCATTAAATGACTCGGGTCGAAAAAGATTTTTAAAAATTCGAGGTTCACAATCGCATTCGAATGTTACAATACCCTCTCAGCTCACACATACACCTCGAATTTTTAAAAATCTTTTTCGACCCATGTGATTTAAATAACTATTTAATCTGTTGATTTCAAATGTTGCACTTCAATTTTTCAACATGCATTTTACTATATATAAAGAACCATATTACCAAGAGCTTGTCATTATTTTTGTCGTCGTTATTGATAACAGATTCGGTCTCTCAAGAAAATTGTGATGGAAATTGCAAAATCAACAGAATTCGGACAAATCACGGGAAATGTACAGATTCTTTTTACAAATGGGGTCTGACTGATTCACCGTCATGCTACTGTAATACTTTACCACAAACAATTCGACATATTACGTTCGATTGCCCTCAACGTGCCTGCGATGGAGACCGATTAAATTTCATAGACTTGTCACAAGATGCCATTGACTGGATGGAACGATTGGATGTCGACATATAAAATTTAATATGAAATTGTAAAACTTTGTATAAATCCATACGCTAATAATAACAATAACAGATGAATAGATGATTACCTTATCTAGTGACTCACAAAGAGATGTTTTGTACACTTAACAAAATTACTGAAGTATCACCTTTTCGTTTTCAACAGATTCTAGATAATTTCTAGATCCACAAATTTGACAGTCTTGATATTGAATGGTTTTTTGGTTTTTATCCCAGTAAACTGGTCGTTATACGTGTGCCACAAAAATTTCGACAGGAAAAAATGCAAATTTTTTTTTCAATATAACAGCTGTCAGAGTCTGTGGGACTAGAAATTTCAGATCCTACATAAAACAAAAATGTGATAATTTGAAATTTTTCATAATTGTACTCGTAAATTTGTTTCTCATAATAAAGTGAGAGCATTTTTTGCATATCGACGAAACATGCATCAAAAGTCAACCATTCATTTAATATAATTAATTTAATTTTGTCATTTTACAGTGTAAAGTATATCTAGTCTATCTCAGAGATAGTATCTCTAGTGTGTTTTGTTTATTTTTTCATTTGTATGAAAATCGCGATTTTCAAATGACGATATAAAATCGCATGTACAATTATGAGGCATGTTGTTTGGGTATTTATTGTTAAGAATGATTATTCATCATTTAAAAATGACTTGAAAAGGGGCTCTCACTTTATTAAATTTCTCAAATGCTTTTCGGTTTTGTGTATGAAACCTTAACATTTGTTTCCACTCAGAACGCAAAAAAAGTAACTAGTAGATACGATCCAGCAGTAAATCTGATCTACCGTTGTTTTTGCTGCATAACAAATAATTTAATGTCAATCAGAGCCTTTAACCAGTTGCAAATCAAAATAATCTCTTTGAAGTCTATTATACTACATTACTTATCAATGGGGCAAAGTACCATTTCCATTATTTGCCCCATTGCCAAGTAAGGTATTTTTTATCGCATAGGGGCCGTTCATAAATTACGTAACGCAAAAATTGACATTTTCAAGACCCCCTCCCCCCCTGTAACGCTAGTGTAACGCAAGGTCATACCCCCCTCCCCCGGTTTGTTACGTAACACAACTCATGAAAAAATTGATATTTTTCTTACAGTAATTACAAAAAACCTACACGAATTGTATGTATACGATTGCTTCGGATCTTTTTTTACAATTTAGACAGACATGTCCATGGTGATAAGTTTCGGGCGTCACCTACTGAAAAATAATGTTGCAATGTGCAAGTTTTTAAGCACATTTTAATTTATTTTAAATGAAAATGTTTTAATTTGATTTTTTTATGTTACAAACCATGTATTTGAAACTCGATTCGCTGCACAGACTTTTTAGTACGAAATATGTTGCGTGACGTAACGTTACTGTCAGACCCCCCCCCCCCCCTCCCCTGTAACGCTGTGTAACGCTAGACTGATACCCCTCCCCCCCTCTTTTGCGTTACGTAATTTATGAACGGCCCCATACGCGGTGTGATTCCCCGAAAAAATTATTCACCTAGGATATGTAAACAAACATTATACTTCTGTAAATTGTCAAAGTGTCATTAGCATATCTTGTTGTCTCGTTTTCGCTTGTGCGATAAAAAAGAATATGCACGTATGACAAGCCGTCTCGGCAAGCCTCGACCGCCTTGTCATACGTGCATAATATTTATTATTGCAATGGGGAACAAGTATCTTTTGAAAAATTCCGAACGAAGTGAGGTCCACAAGCGAAAGTGTCCAAGACAGGTACGCATACAAATTTTTATGCAAAGGCCAAAAATCCGGTATTTCTCAATTTACAAAATGTAGTATTGAAGCTAAAACAATGATTCAACATCTTTGGATAACTCCAACAGACCTGACCCACACATAAGTTGAAATAAGATGAAATTTTTAATGTACTATAACTCACCTTCTTTACGAAATTAAATTTCATTTCAAATACACCCCTATTTCGACACTTTCTTAGATGGATCAAAAAATCGATTAAATTCTACGAATAAAACACCAAAACCACATTACTCTTACGTTTACTTGTATTTTCTCCATCGACTCCAATTCTTATTTACTAATATAATTTTGAACAATTGTATAAGGGGTAAGGTCCATTTAATTCTTAAGAGGTTCCGAGCCTACGCTGAAATTGTAGCCTACATTTCTGCGTTTCGAAATTTTTGATCGCTGATATTTTATTACGAGAGCCCTTTTTGAAAAATGTACGACCACATTTTCGAGTAAAAATATGTCAGCTTTGAATAAAAAATAAAGTTGTCTGTGAAAGTTCCATGTGCTTTGAGAAAACTGTACCGATGCCCCAAATTTGCATCAAAGGTACACTTTTCTCAAAGCACATGGAACTTTCACAGACAATTTTATTTTTTATTCAAAGCTGACATATTTTTACTCGAAAATATGGTCGTACATTTTTCAAAAAGGGCTCTCGTAAAAAGATATCAGCGATCAAAAATTTCGAAACGCAGAAATGTAGGCTACAATTTCAGCGTAGGCTCGGAACCTCTTAATAAAATTATTATTTTGAAGAAAGTTTCTTTCTTTCCATTATGGATTCATGTGTCAATGTGATAATAGAACAATTTACAATAAATTGTCCGCTATCTACGAAAAAAGCTTACACACATTTGATTGCTTATTTATTATGCTGTGCTGTACACATTTATTACGTCGTCGATGAGCTAAGTTTTGATGCTGTCTGTTCGGTTGCACTTTTTTGCCATTTGCGTTGCAATATTTCGATTTGTATTGGCAATAATTTGGTTAATTTTTCAATAAAATGTGTTTTAGTCAGGAGAGAGATCACACTACTGTTTAGTTTATTTGAACTGGGAACTTAATTAATCGAACAATGTCATACCCATAATCGCAATCGCTTTCTTCTCATGCCATCCTTGCTTGATGTAATCTTCTATTTCTATTCCCTATTCCCTACAATATTTTTCATGCTTGTGAATGAGTGAATGCATTCTTCTGAATTTTTGTTCATCCTTAGAACCTGCTGGTCATCACACAAAAATCTTAATGCAGGACTTATTTTGGGAAATAAAATTCAGAAATTTTTGAAAAAATTCCGAAAAATTCAAAATAAAATTACCAACAATAAGCCTTGGTCTTAGGACTGGTCTGCCGTAATTTGCATGAGGGTCTTAGTGGAAAATTTAAATGAAAGAATTTTTTTGTTTCCAATTTTCACTAAGTCTCTTATGCAAATTACGGCAGTGATGCACACTGGCTCTCCTCTATACGCAAAATTTCCAATTTTAAATATCAAGGAAAAACTAAATTTGCCACGCAACATACATATCATTTGTTACCACACCTCTTCTATTGCCATGAACATCTACATCGGGTGAAAAATTATGTATGAAAGTGCTTAAAGTGGGGACTATAATCTTTTCTTACTGCAAACGCGAGCACAAAATACTGATTTTCTCACCATAAAGCATGAAAAATGAAATGTTAATAAGTAAATTTCTAAATTTTAGCTTCAACTGCTGCAATATAATTTTCCTGTTACATCAACAAGGATCAACAAGTTTCCATTAGAATAAAGATAAATATAGTGAACGAAAATTAAGGCACCATGAGCCATGTACTGTATGAGTGTGCTTTAATACTGTGAGTTCTACAGTTTAGTTTAATTTTAGTATATAGATACTAGTCCAGTGTAAATTATGTCTTTGAGAAGAGTTTACTATAACATTTTCCATATATTTTATTTCGTATATGTAATTTGGATTCTGTTTTGTTAATTCAATCAGACCGTCATGCTAGTCTGCAAGTCTGCAATATTATAATAAATGTGAGTAGGTAAGTTGTAAGTCAATAGGTTCCTGACTACTACTAACTATTTTTTAATTTTAATATTTTCTATTTTGTTCCTTTAACTGAACGTAAGTTTTAAGAAATGTGTGTATAATTATAAAATAGATTAACTAGGAAATATATATTTTACGAACTAATGGCAGTACGTTTGGTTTATTCATTTATTTGTTTTGTTTTCTTCTTTTTTGTTATTGAATGATTCTATATGTCTATATCCTACGCTTTATCATTTTGATAGTATAAACGTTGTCATGCATATCAGATATTATATAAGTATATTAAGTTTGAAAGTTTCTTTTATGTTTGGTTTTAAATTAAGTGTTTTTTGAGTAATCCAACTTCTCTTCTGAGCTATGTATTTATTGACTGAGTTTATCTATTTAAAATATCGAACAAAAATATTTCTCTGTTTATTTGTTTTTCTTATTCTGGTGGCAATATCAATTCTAAATTTTGCTGAATCAGTGAAAGAGTGGAAATATTTTAGATGAATATCTTTAATGAACCGATTAAAACTGAGATATAAATCTGACTAGCCGTCTAAAGTACCAAAGTGATTTTGTGTGATTAGAATAAAATGATTTTTAATTTACAATCGACTCCAATCGACTTCACTTTTCCAGTAAAATAATTCATGAAGAAAGTCTTAGCTGTAAAATACGAAACCGGAAAAAAAAATTGGTCTTGTGCTATGAAATGTGTGAATAAAAATTGCCCAGGAATGCTTCGACTTGCTCTTCAATCAATGAGTTAATTGTTCCCTACAAATAATCGATTTCACATCGAATTATATAACATTTAGGGCAACAGTATCCAAAAGCTGTTATCAAACTCAATGGATTCTGCGGTCAATTCAATTAAATTCATCAAGATGGATCCGACAAAGCACAATCCGATAGGTGCAAAAAATACCGTATGTAGCGACTTTTAAAAATAAAATGAAAACAAAATAAAATGATCGAGTCTGGTTTTTGACAATTGAATTTCAATTGTCAAAAACCAGACTCGATCATTTTATTTTGCTTTTACCTTACTTTGAAAATGTAACAATTTGAAATTTTGTCAGAAAGATGGAAACAAAAAGTCACAAGTTAATTGGAGATATTCATTTTATCAGAAAATAACTTAGCCAGCCCAGTTTCATAGCAAAAGAAAAAGAGAGGAGTCATTGGTCTATTACTTTGTTTGACCTAATATATTTTCAAGTAATTAATGAATCTTGTACTTCATTGGCTTTAACATTCGATTATCTATGAAAGACCGTGTTAGGCAGAACTCATCGTGTTTGCGTCTTCGCTGTGTATAACAGATGACTCAGCTATCCGTCTAATCTTTTCAAAAAAATATCTTTAGACCATCGTAGGGTTTCGTGAGGACATTCTTGTGAATTAAATGAAAAAGTTCTGTTTGTGATGAGAGAGAATGTTAAATACACTAAAACTCCTACCATTTAAATGCAGTTCCTTTAAGATTTTATAGCAAATCGATTGTTATAAGCATTAAAGAGATTGCGAATGCATTGTATTTTGGTTCGTCGAAGCATTGTTTTTTGACGTTTGATCGCGATAGATTGTAATCTGTTTCTTTTACTACTGTTGAAAGTACTTTCTTTACTTTGCCTTCGGGTAAAACGATAAATTAGAATCGATGTCTGTTCACAAAATATTAACAAACTGTAAAAAATTCACAGTTCGTGCACATCCACAAAATAGTTCACATCTGTACTCGAACTGCATATTATTTGTTCACACGTTGTTGGTGTCTATGCCTGACTTTTTCCGTGTACAGATTGTGAACACTCTGTACACCTGAATTGCTTTTGTAAACAGAATGTGAACACTCTGTGCTCTGGAATTTTAGTGGACAGAATCTTCATTTTTTGGCCAGGTGGATTTATATTTGTTTTAACCCAAACATCATTTTTGTCGATAAGGGCAGGGTTATTTTATTAACTAAAATTACGTAAAGCTACCGAAATTTACCAAAAATTTACTGAATCTGTTTTTAAAAATTTTTAATTTTTCGGTAAATTTCAATAAATTTAGGTAAAACTCGGTTATTTTCAGTAAATAAAATTATCAACAATAGACCCTGTAAGAGACCGAGGGGGAAACCGCTCGGTAATTGATAACACACCCTGCTCGGAATCGCCGGAAAAACCGGTAATTAAACGGAATTGACAGAAATTAATGTGAATTGAAAGAAATTGTCAGGAAGTAGAGTCAATCCGGCAATTAGATGAATTTATCCGGTAATTGAGGTAATTAAATGGAATTGACAAGAATTGAAAGAAATTGACAGAAAGTACCAATAGAAACTGAAAGGGAATTGAAAGAAATTGAAAGGAAATAGAGCGAACCCGGCAATTAGAAGAGTTGCTCCGGTAATTGAGGTAATTAAACGGAATTGAAAGGAATTAGAAATTGATTGGCTGCCTTTTTGGCCAGTGGTTTCCCCTTGTAAGAGACGAATGACTCATGAAATTATTATGAGATTATTCAACATAAAATGAGAAGACAAATAGA
>NW_023503434.1:0-17015 GCF_014529535.1 Bradysia coprophila
AGATGTCGAATCAACTACTTCACCTGCGACTACTACCACAGAAGCATCGTCAAGTGCTGAGCCAGATACACAGTCACAGATGTCGAATCAACTACTTCACCTGCGACTACTACCACAGAAGCATCGTCAAGTAGCGCCAGATACGACAGTCACAGATGTCGAATCAACTACTTCACCTGCGACTACTACACAGAAGCATCGTCAAGTACTGCGCCAGATCGATCAATCTGACCAGTACGACAGAATGTTCGAATCAACTAACTTCACCTGCGACTACTACCACGAAGCATCGTCAAGTAGCTGAGCCAGATACGACAGTCACAGATGTCGAATCAACTACTTCACCTGCGACTACTACCACAGAAGCATCGTCAAGTAGTGCGCCAGATACAACATGTCTACAGATGTCGAATCAACTACTTCACCTGCGACTACTACCACAGAAGCATCGTCAAGTACTGCGCCAGATACAACTGTCTACAGATGTCGAATCAACTACTTCACCTGCGACTACTACCACCGAAGCATCGTCAAGTGCTGAGCCAGATACGACAGTCACAGATGTCGAATCAACTACTTCACCATGCGACTACTACCACAGAAGCATCGTCAAGTAGCAGTAGCGCCAGAAATACCTCGACTAGCTACACAGAATATCGAATCCAGACTACCTGTCACCGTGCGACTACTACCACCCACACGACAGCATCGTCAAGTGCTGAGCCAGATACGACTAGTTCACAGATGTCGAATCAACTACTTCACCTGCGACTACTACCACAGAAGCATCGTCAAGTAGCTGAGCCAGATACGACATGTTCACAGATGTCGAATCAACTACTTCACCTGCGACTACTACCACAGAAGCATCGTCAAGTAGCTGACGCCAGATACGACAGTCACAGATGTCGAATCAACTACTTCACCTGCGACTACTACCACAGAAGCATCGTCAAGTACTGCAGCCAGATACGACAGTTACAGATGTCGAATCAACTACTTCACCTGCGACTACTACCACAGAAGCATCGTCAAGTACTGCGCCAGATACGACAGTCACAGATGTCGAATCAACTACTCGACTACACCCTGCGTATCTACTGACGCCAATCAGACAGACATCGTCAAGTAGTGATGCCAGATACGACAGTCCAGATACCACTGTTACAGATGTCGAATCAAACTACTTCACCATGCGACTACTACCACCAGAAGCATCGTCAAGTAGCTGCGCCAGATACGACAGTCACAGATGTCGAATCAACTACTTCACCTGCGACTACTACCAGCAGAAGCATCGATCAAGTACTGCGCCAGATACGACATGTCACAGATGTCGAATCAACTACTTCACCTGCGACTACTACCACAGAAGCATCAGTCAAGTAGCTGCAGCCAGATACGACAGTCACAGATGTCGAATCAACTACTTCACCTGCGACTACTACCACAGAAGCATCGTCAAGTAGTGAGCCAGATACGACAGTCACAAATGTCGAATCAACTACTTCACCTGCGACTACTACACAAAATCCAAGATGGCAGATGCAGTCACAGAGGTAACTTCTGCGACCAGAGCATCGACAAGGTCCAGATCCAGGATGTCGAATCAACTACTTCACCTGCGACTACTACCACAGAAGCATCGTCAAGTACTGGCGCCAGATACAACTGTTACAGATGTCGAATCAACTACTTCACCTGCGACTACTACCACAGAAGCATCGTCAAGTAGTGAGCCAGATACGACAGTCACAAATGTCGAATCAACTACTTCACCAGCGACTACTACCACAGAAGCATCGTCAAGTAGTGAGCCAGATACGACAGTTACAGATGTCGAATCAACTACTTCACCTGCGACTACTACCACACAAGCATCATCAAGTACTGCGCCAGATACGACAGTCACAGATGTCGAATCAACTACTTCACCTGCGACTACTACCACAGAAGCATCGTCAAGTACTGCGCCAGATACGACAGTCACAGATGTCGAATCAACTACTTCACCTGCGACTACTACCACAGAAGCATCAGTCAAAGTAGCTGAGCGCCAGATACGACAGTCACAGATGTCGAATCAACTACTTCACCTGCGACTACTACCACAGAAGCATCGTCAAGTAGCTGAGCCAGATACGACAGTCACAGAATGTCGAATCAACTACTTCACCTGCGACTACTACCACAGAAGCATCGTCAAGTAGTGAGCCAGATACGACAGTCACAAATGTCGAATCAACTACTTCACCTGCGACTACTACCACAGAAGCATCAGTCAAGTACTGCGCCAGATACGACAGTCACAGATGTCGAATCAACTACTTCACCTGCGACTACTACCACAGAAGCATCGTCAAGTACTGCGCCAGATACGACAGTCACAGATGTCGAATCAACTACTTCACCTGCGACTACTACCACAGAAGCATCGTCAAGTAGTGAGCCAGATACGACAGTCACAAATGTCGAATCAACTACTTCACCTGCGACTACTACCACAGAAGCATCAGTCAAGTACTGAGCCAGATACGACAGTCACAGATGTCGAATCAACTACTTCACCTGCGACTACTACCACAGAAGCATCGTCAAGTACTGCGCCAGATACGACAGTCACAGATGTCGAATCAACTACTTCACCTGCGACTACTACCACAGAAGCATCGTCAAGTACTGCGCCAGATACGACAGTCACAGATGTCGAATCAACTACTTCACCTGCGACTACTACCACAGAAGCATCGTCAAGTATGCGCCAGATACGACAGTCACAGATATCGAATCAACTACTTCACCTGCGACTACTACCACCGAAGCATCGTCAAGTGCTGAGCCAGATACGACAGTCACAGATGTCGAATCAACTACTTCACCTGCGACTACTACCACAGAAGCATCGTCAAGTAGTGAGCCAGATACGACAGTCACAAATGTCGAATCAACTACTTCACCTGCGACTACTACCACAGAAGCATACATCAAGTACTGGCGCCAGATACGACAGTCACAGATGTCGAATCAACTACTTCACCTGCGACTACTACCACAGAAGCATCGTCAAGTACTGCGCCAGATACAACTGTTACAGATGTCGAATCAACTACTTCACCTGCGACTACTACCACAGAAGCATCGTCAAGTAGTGAGCCAGATACGACAGTCACAATGTCGAATCAACTACTTCACCTGCGACTACTACCACAGAAGCATCGTCAAGTACTGCGCCAGATACGACAGTCACAGATGTCGAATCAACTACTTCACCTGCGACTACTACCACAGAAGCATCGTCAAGTACTGCGCCAGATACGACAGTCACAGATGTCGAATCAACTACTTCACCTGCGACTACTACCACAGAAGCATCGTCAAGTACTGCGCCAGATACGACAGTCACAGATGTCGAATCAACTACTTCACCTGCGACTACTACCACAGAAGCATCGTCAAGTAGCTGACGCCCAGATACAGACATGTTACAAGATGTCGAATCAACTACTTCACCTGCGACTACTACCACAGAAGCATCGTCAAGTGCTGAGCCAGATACGACAGTCACAGATGTCGAATCAACTACTTCACCTGCGACTACTACCACAGAAGCATCGTCAAGTACTGCGCCAGATACGACAGTCACAGAATGTCGAATCAACTACTTCACCTGCGACTACTACCACAGAAGCATCTCAATAGCGCCAGATACGACAGTCACAGATGTCGAATCAACTACTCACCTGCACTACTACCACGAAGCATCGTCAAGTACTGAGCCAGATACAACTGTTACAGATGTCGAATCAACTACTTCACCTGCGACTACTACCACACCGAAGCATCGTCAAGTAGCTGAGCCAGATACGACAGTCACAGATGTCGAATCAACTACTTCACCTGCGACTACTACCACAGAAGCATCGTCAAGTAGTGCGCCAGATACGACAGTCACAGATGTCGAATCAACTACTTCACCTGCGACTACTACCACAGAAGCATCATCAAGTAGTGCGCCAGATACGACAGTACAGATGTCGAATCAACTACTTCACCTGCGACTACTACCACCGAAGCATCGTCAAGTGCTGAGCCAGATACGACAGTCACAGATGTCGAATCAACTACTTCACCTGCGACTACTACCACAGAAGCATCGTCAAGTAGTGAGCCAGATACGACAGTCACAAATGTCGAATCAACTACTTCACCTGCGACTACTACCACAGAAGCATCATCAAGTACTGCGCCAGATACGACAGTCACAGATGTCGAATCAACTACTTCACCTGCGACTACTACCACAGAAGCATCGTCAAGTACTGCGCCAGATACAACTGTTACAGATGTCGAATCAACTACTTCACCTGCGACTACTACCACAGAAGCATCGTCAAGTAGTGAGCCAGATACGACAGTCACAGAATGTCGAATCAACTACTTCACCTGCGACTCCAGCGACTAGGCTACCACAGTACATGAAGCATATCCGATCTCAAGTCTAGTGAGCCAGATACGACAGTCACAGAATGTCGAATCAACTACTTCACCTGCGACTACTACCACAGAAGCATCATCAAGTACTGCGCCAGATACGACAGTCACAGATGTCGAATCAACTACTTCACCTGCGACTACTACCACAGAAGCATCGTCAAGTACTGCGCCAGATACGACAGTCACAGATGTCGAATCAACTACTTCACCTGCGACTACTACCACAGAAGCATCGTCAAGTACTGCGCCAGATACAACTGTTACAGATATCGAATCAACTACTTCACCTGCGACTACTACCACCGAAGCATCGTCAAGTGCTGAGCCAGATACGACAGTCACAGATGTCGAATCAACTACTTCACCTGCGACTACTACCACAGAAGCATCGTCAAGTAGCTGACGACCAGATACAACTGTTACAGATCACAGATGTCGAATCAACTACTTCACCTGCGACTACTACCACAGAAGCATCGTCAAGTACTGCGCCAGATACAACTGTTACAGATGTCGAATCAACTACTTCACCTGCGACTACTACCACCGAAGCATCGTCAAGTGCTGAGCCAGATACGACAGTCACAGATGTCGAATCAACTACTTCACCTGCGACTACTACCACAGAAGCATCGTCAAGTACTGCGCCAGATACGACAGTCACAGATGTCGAATCAACTACTTCACCTGCGACTACTACCACAGAAGCATCGTCAAGTAGTGCGCCAGATACGAACTAGTCTACAGATGTCGAATCAACTACTTCACCTGCGACTACTACCACCAGAAGCATCGTCAAGTAGCTGAGCCAGATACGACAGTCACAGAATGTCGAATCAACTACTTCACCTGCGACTACTACCACAGAAGCATCGTCAAGTACTGCGCCAGATACGACAGTCACAGATGTCGAATCAACTACTTCACCTGCGACTACTACCACAGAAGCATCGTCAAGTAGTGCGCCAGATACGACAGTCACAGATGTCGAATCAACTACTTCACCTGCGACTACTACCACAGAAGCATCGTCAAGTACTGCGCCAGATACAACTGTTACAGATGTCGAATCAACTACTTCACCTGCGACTACTACCACCGAAGCATCGTCAAGTGCTGAGCCAGATACGACAGTCACAGATGTCGAATCAACTACTTCACCTGCGACTACTACCACAGAAAGCATCGTCAAGTAGTGCAGCCAGATACGACAGTCACAAATGTCGAATCAACTACTTCACCTGCGACTACTACCACAGAAGCATCATCAAGTACTGCGCCAGATACGACAGTCACAGATGTCGAATCAACTACTTCACCTGCGACTACTACCACAGAAGCATCGTCAAGTACTGCGCCAGATACAACTGTTACAGATGTCGAATCAACTACTTCACCTGCGACTACTACCACCGAAGCATCGTCAAGTGCTGAGCCAGATACGACAGTCACAGATGTCGAATCAACTACTTCACCTGCGACTACTACCACAGAAGCATCGTCAAGTAGTGAGCCAGATACGACAGTCACAAATGTCGAATCAACTACTTCACCAGCGACTACTACCACAGAAGCATCGTCAAGTAGTGAGCCAGATACGACAGTCACAAATGTCGAATCAACTACTTCACCTGCGACTACTACCACAGAAGCATCGTCAAGTACTGCGCCAGACACGACAGTCACAGATGTCGAATCAACTACTTCACCTGCGACTACTACCACAGAAGCATCGTCAAGTACTGCGCCAGACACGACAGTCACAGATGTCGAATCAACTACTTCACCTGCGACTACTACCACAGAAGCATCGTCAAGTACTGCGCCAGATACAACTGTTACAGATATCGAATCAACTACTTCACCTGCGACTACTACCACCGAAGCATCGTCAAGTGCTGAGCCAGATACAACAGTCACAGATGTCGAATCAACTACTTCACCTGCGACTACTACCACAGAAGCATCGTCAAGTACTGCGCCAGATACGACAGTCACAGATGTCGAATCAACTACTTCACCTGCGACTATTACCACAGAAGCATCGTCAAGTAGTGCGCCAGATACGACAGTCACAGATGTCGAATCAACTACTTCGCCTGCGACTACTACCACAGAAGCATCATCAAGTAGTGCGCCAGATACGACAGTCACAGATATCGAATCAACTACTTCACCTGCGACTACTACCACCGAAGCATCGTCAAGTGCTGAGCCAGATACGACAGTCACAGATGTCGAATCAACTACTTCACCTGCGACTACTACCACAGAAGCATCGTCAAGTAGTGAGCCAGATACGACAGTCACAAATGTCGAATCAACTACTTCACCTGCGACTACTACCACAGAAGCATCATCAAGTACTGCGCCAGATACGACAGTCACAGATGTCGAATCAACTACTTCACCTGCGACTACTACCACAGAAGCATCGTCAAGTACTGCGCCAGATACAACTGTTACAGATGTCGAATCAACTACTTCACCTGCGACTACTACCACAGAAGCATCGTCAAGTAGTGAGCCAGATACGACAGTCACAAATGTCGAATCAACTACTTCACCTGCGACTACTACCACAGAAGCATCATCAAGTACTGCGCCAGATACGACAGTCACAGATGTCGAATCAACTACTTCACCTGCGACTACTACCACAGAAGCATCGTCAAGTACTGCGCCAGATACGACAGTCACAGATGTCGAATCAACTACTTCACCTGCGACTACTACCACAGAAGCATCGTCAAGTACTGCGCCAGATACAACTGTTACAGATATCGAATCAACTACTTCACCTGCGACTACTACCACCGAAGCATCGTCAAGTGCTGAGCCAGATACGACAGTCACAGATGTCGAATCAACTACTTCACCTGCGACTACTACCACAGAAGCATCGTCAAGTAGTGCGCCAGATACAACTGTTACAGATATCGAATCAACTACTTCACCTGCGACTACTACCACAGAAGCATCGTCAAGTACTGCGCCAGATACAACTGTTACAGATGTCGAATCAACTACTTCACCTGCGACTACTACCACCGAAGCATCGTCAAGTGCTGAGCCAGATACGACAGTCACAGATGTCGAATCAACTACTTCACCTGCGACTACTACCACCGAAGCATCGTCAAGTGCTGAGCCAGATACGACAGTCACAGATGTCGAATCAACTACTTCACCTGCGACTACTACCACAGAAGCATCGTCAAGTACTGCGCCAGATACAACTGTTACAGATGTCGAATCAACTACTTCACCTGCGACTACTACCACCGAAGCATCGTCAAGTGCTGAGCCAGATACAACTGTTACAGATGTCGAATCAACTACTTCACCTGCGACTACTACCACCGAAGCATCGTCAAGTGCTGAGCCAGATACGACAGTCACAGATGTCGAATCAACTACTTCACCTGCGACTACTACCACAGAAGCATCGTCAAGTAGTGAGCCAGATACGACAGTCACAAATGTCGAATCAACTACTTCACCTGCGACTACTACCACAGAAGCATCATCAAGTACTGCGCCAGATACGACAGTCACAGATGTCGAATCAACTACTTCACCTGCGACTACTACCACAGAAGCATCGTCAAGTACTGCGCCAGATACAACTGTTACAGATGTCGAATCAACTACTTCACCTGCGACTACTACCACCGAAGCATCGTCAAGTGCTGAGCCAGATACGACAGTCACAGATGTCGAATCAACTACTTCACCTGCGACTACTACCACAGAAGCATCGTCAAGTAGTGAGCCAGATACGACAGTCACAAATGTCGAATCAACTACTTCACCAGCGACTACTAGCACAGAAGCATCGTCAAGTAGTGAGCCAGATACGACAGTCACAAATGTCGAGTCAACTACTTCACCTGCGACTACTACCACAGAAGCATCATCAAGTACTGCGCCAGATACGACAGTCACAGATGTCGAATCAACTACTTCACCTGCGACTACTACCACAGAAGCATCGTCAAGTACTGCGCCAGATACGACAGTCACAGATGTCGAATCAACTACTTCACCTGCGACTACTACCACAGAAGCATCGTCAAGTACTGCGCCAGATACAACTGTTACAGATGTCGAATCAACTACTTCACCTGCGACTACTACCACCGAAGCATCGTCAAGTAGTGAGCCAGATACGACAGTCACAAATGTCGAGTCAACTACTTCACCTGCGACTACTACCACAGAAGCATCATCAAGTACTGCGCCAGATACGACAGTCACAGATGTCGAATCAACTACTTCACCTGCGACTACTACCACAGAAGCATCGTCAAGTAGTGAGCCGGATACGACAGTCACAAATGTCGAATCAACTACTTCACCAGCGACTACTAGCACAGAAGCATCGTCAAGTAGTGAGCCAGATACGACAGTCACAAATGTCGAGTCAACTACTTCACCTGCGACTACTACCACAGAAGCATCATCAAGTACTGCGCCAGATACGACAGTCACAGATGTCGAATCAACTACTTCACCTGCGACTACTACCACAGAAGCATCGTCAAGTACTGCGCCAGATACGACAGTCACAGATGTCGAATCAACTACTTCACCTGCGACTACTACCACAGAAGCATCGTCAAGTACTGCGCCAGATACAACTGTTACAGATGTCGAATCAACTACTTCACCTGAGACTACTACCACCGAAGCATCGTCAAGTGCTGAGCCAGATACGACAGTCACAGATGTCGAATCAACTACTTCACCTGCGACTACTACCACAGAAGCATCGTCAAGTAGTGAGCCAGATACGACAGTCACAAATGTCGAATCAACTACTTCACCTGCGACTACTACCACAGAAGCATCATCAAGTACTGGCCAGATACAACGTACAGATGTCGAATCAACTACTTCACCTGCGACTACTACCACAGAAGCATCGTCAAGTACTGCGCCAGATACACATGTTCACAGATGTCGAATCAACTACTTCACCTGCGACTACTACCACCGAAGCATCGTCAAGTGCTGAGCCAGATACGACAGTCACAGATGTCGAATCAACTACTTCACCTGCGACTACTACCACAGAAGCATCGTCAAGTAGCTGAGCCAGATACGACAGTCACAGATGTCGAATCAACTACTTCACCTGCGACTACTACCACAGAAGCATCGTCAAGTAGTGAGCCAGATACAACAGTCACAAATGTCGAATCAACTACTTCACCAGCGACTACTAGCACAGAAGCATCGTCAAGTAGTGAGCCAGATACGACAGTCACAGATGTCGAATCAAACTACTTCACCTGCGACTACTACCACAGAAGCATCGATCAAGTACTGCGCCAGATACGACAGTCACAGGATGTCGAATCAACTACTTCACCTGCGACTACTACCACAGAAGCATCGTCAAGTACTGCGCCAGATACGACAGTCACAGATGTCGAATCAACTACTTCACCTGCGACTACTACCACAGAAGCATCGTCAAGTACTGCGCCAGATACAACTGTTACAGATGTCGAATCAACTACTTCACCTGCGACTACTACCACCGAAGCATCGTCAAGTGCGGAGCCAGATACGACAGTCACAGATGTCGAATCAACTACTTCACCTGCGACTACTACCACAGAAGCATCGTCAAGTAGTGAGCCAGATACGACAGTCACAAATGTCGAATCAACTACTTCACCAGCGACTACTAGCACAGAAGCATCGTCAAGTAGTGAGCCAGATACGACAGTCACAAATGTCGAGTCAACTACTTCACCTGCGACTACTACCACAGAAGCATCATCAAGTACTGCGCCAGATACGACAGTCACAGATGTCGAATCAACTACTTCACCTGCGACTAGTACCACAGAAGCATCGTCAAGTACTGCGCCAGATACGACAGTCACAGATGTCGAATCAACTACTTCACCTGCGACTACTACCACAGAAGCATCGTCAAGTACTGCGCCAGATACGACAGTCACAGATGTCGAATCAACTACTTCACCTGCGACTATTACCACAGAAGTATCGTCAAGTAGTGTGCCAGATACGACAGTCACAGATGTCGAATCAACTACTTCGCCTGCGACTACTACCACAGAAGCATCGTCAAGTACTGCGCCAGATACTACTGTTACAGATGTCGAACCGACTACTTCACCTGCGACTACTACAACCGAAGCATCGTCAAGTGCTGAGCCAGATACGACAGTCACAGATGTCGAATCAACTACTTCACCAGCGACTACTACCACAGAAGCATCGTCAAGTAGTGAGCCAGATACGACAGTCACAGATGTCGAATCAACTACTTCACCAGCGACTACTACCACAGAAGCATCGTCAAGTACTGCGCCAGATACGACAGTCACAGATGTCGAATCAACTACTTCACCTGCTACTACTACCACAGAAGCATCGTCAAGTACTGCGCCAGATACCACAGTCACAGATGTCGAATCAACTACTTCACCTGCGACTACTACCACAGAAGCATCGTCAAGTACTGCGCCAGATACAACTGTTACAGATGTCGAATCAACTACTTCACCTGCGACTACTACCACCGAAGCATCGTCAAGTGCTGAGCCAGATACGACAGTCACAGATGTCGAATCAACTACTTCACCTGCGACTACTACCACAGAAGCATCGTCAAGTAGTGAGCCAGATACGACAGTCTCAAATGTCGAATCAACTACTTCACCTGCGACTACTACCACAGAAGCATCGTCAAGTACTGCTGTAGACCAGATACGAACATGTCTAACCAGATGTCGAATCAACTACTTCACCTGCGACTACTACCACAGAAGCATCGTCAAGTACTGCGCCAGATACAACTGTTACAGATGTCGAATCAACTACTTCACCTGCGACTACTACCACCGAAGCATCGTCAAGTGCTGAGCCAGATACGACAGTCACAGATGTCGAATCAACTACTTCACCTGCGACTACTACCACAGAAGCATCGTCAAGTACTGCGCCAGATACAACAGTCACAGATGTCGAATCAACTACTTCACCTGCGACTACTACCAAGCATCCAAGTACCGCGACAGTCACAGATGTCGAATCAATACTTCACCTGCGACTACTACCACAGAAGCATCGTCACCTGAGTCGACATACAGATGTCGAATCAACTACTTCACCTGCGACTACTACCACAGAAGCATCGTCAAGTAGCTGAGCCAGATACGACTGTACAGATGTCGAATCAACTACTTCACCTGCGACTACTACCACAGAAGCATCGTCAAGTACTGCGCCAGATACGACAGTCACAGATGTCGAATCAACTACTTCACCTGCGACTACTACCACAGAAGCATCGTCAAGTACTGCGCCAGATACAACTGTTACAGATGTCGAATCAACTACTTCACCTGCGACTACTACCACAGAAGCATCGGTCAAGTAGCTGCGCCAGATACGACATGTCACAGATGTCGAATCAACTACTTCACCTGCGACTACTACCACAGAAGCATCGTCAAGTAGTGAGCCAGATACGACAGTCACAGATGTCGAATCAACTACTTCACCTGCGACTACTACCACAGAAGCATCGTCAAGTAGTGAGCCAGATACGACAGTCACAAATGTCGAATCAACTACTTCACCTGCGACTACTACCACAGAAGCAATCATCAAGTACTGCGGACCAGATACGACAGTCACAGATGTCGAATCAACTACTTCACCTGCGACTACTACCACAGAAGCATCGTCAAGTACTGCGCCAGATACAACTGTTACAGATGTCGAATCATACTTCACCTGCGACTACTACCACGAAGCATCGTCAAGTGCTGAGCCAGATACGACAGTCACAGATGTCGAATCAACTACTTCAATATTCACTGCGACTATACAAGAGGATCTAGTATATGCACCGAAAATACAATGTCGAATCATACTTACTGCGTATACAACCGAAGCTCGTAACCTGCTGAGCAGATCGACAGTCTATGTGCGAATCAACTACTTCCACCAGGATACTACACAGAGAGATCGTCAATAGCTGGCAGGATACGCAGTCACAGATGTACGAATCATTTACTACCTGCTACTTTCCACGAAAAGCATCGTCAAGTGCTGAACCAGATAGACATGTCACAGTGTGAATCACTACTTACTGCGACTATACAACAGAAGGCATCGATCAGGGTATGCCGCCCAGTAATAACTGTTCAATGTTGATCAAACTACTTCACCTGCAACTACTCACAGAAGCATCGTCAATTACTCGCTAACAAGTACAGAGATCGATTCAATATCCACTGCGACTATACACAGAAGCATCGTCAATACCTGGCAGAACGACTGTCCAGATGTTCGAATCACTAGTTATTGACTATAACACAGAGCATCGTAAGTACTGGGCCAGATACAATGTTACAGATGTCGAATCAATATTTCTGCATATACCAGAAGCATCGTCATAGTATGAGCACACAGTCACGATGTCGAATAGAATACTTCTGCGATATACACAGAAGGTTGTCTAGTACTGCGCAGATACACGTAAGATGCGAATTCAATATTCACCTGCGGACTACTCCCGAAGCATATCAAGTAGTGGCCAGATTACAAATTACAGATTGTCGAATAACTACTTCCCTGCGATATACACAAAGCTTCGTCAGTAATGCGCCAGATACATGTTAAGATGTCGAATCAACTAATTCACTGCGATACTAACAGAGCATCATAAGTAGTGCGCAGATAACTGTTACAAGATGTCGGATCAACTACTTCACCTGCGATATACAAGAAGGCATATCAGTAGTGCGGCGATTACAAACTTATTACAGATGTCGAATATTATTCACTTGCGATAATACCATGAAAGCAGCGTCTAGTGCTGAGCAGATAGACCCCACACAGATGTCGAATAACTACTTCATCCTGCGACTATTAACAGAGCATCGTCAAGTACTGCCTGAGATTACAACTGTTAGTGTCGAATCACTATTCACTGAATGTACACGAAGATCGTAGTACTGCCATAATCCACAGTACAGGATGTGGAATCAACTATTCACTGCGACTCTACACAGAAGCATCGTTATGCATGCGATAGACCAGATCACAGATTTATCACTACATTACCCGCGACAACACACAGATAGTCGTAAGTTACTGCGCAGATACAACTGTTAGATGTGAATCAACTATTCACGCTCGATATACCACCGAAGCTAGTCATATGATGAGCAGATAGACGTAAGATTCGTCAATACTTCACTGCGATAATATCCAAGAAGCTTGTCAGTACTGCGCCAGATCAACTGTTAAGATGTTGAATCAACGATTCACTGGCATTATACACGGAAGCTAGTAAATACGGCCAGATACAACTGTTAAGTGTCTACAACTATTCACTAGCGACTATAGCACGGAGTCATGGTAAGTGTGAGCAGTACCGACAGTCAATATGCCGAATCAATACTTTCATTGCGATATACACAGAAAGATTGTCAGTACTGCGCCAATAAACTGTTACAGGATGTCGAATTCAACTACCTACCTGCGATACTTACACAGAAGCATCAGTCAAGTAGTGCACGATAAACTGTTACAGATGTCGAATAACTACTTCACCTGGACTATACCACGAAGATGTTAGTGATGAAGCAGTGACAGTCACAGATGTGTAAATCATATTCAGGCGCTATTACACAGAGGATTCAAAGTACTCGCAGATAAATGTACGATGTCGAATATACTTTCACTGCGAGTACTACCACCCGAAGCATCGTCAATGCTGGCCAGATACGACAGCAAGATGTCGAATCACTAACTTCACCCAGGATATACACAGAAGCATCGTTAGTACTTGGTCAGATGACGTACAGATTCATAACTACTTCATGCGTATACCACAGAAGCATCATTCTAGTAGTGCGCTACACTGTTTACACGTCGATAATACTTAACCTGCGATATACCACAGAGATCGTCAGTATGCTCAGATAAACTAATTACGAGTCCGAACGGACTATTTCACCTGGATACTAACGAGCATCGTCAAGTGCTGAGCGATACGCCCAGTCACATGATGTGAATACTCTCACCTGCGCTTAATACACAGAAGCATCGTCATGTAGTGCCAGATGACAGTACAATGTCGAATCAACTTACTTCACAGCGACTACTACACAAAGACATGTTAAGTAGTGAGCATGTACGCAGTCAAAATGTCGATCAATACTTCACCTGCGATATACCACGATGCATCGTCAAGTATGCGCAGACCGGACCCCAGTCACAGATGTCGAATACTATTCATGCGCTATACACAGAAGCATGTCAAGTTACTGCGCTAGAACGACAGACTAGATTGTCGATCATTTCATGCGACTAACGAAAGAAGTATCGTCATTACTTCGCCGTACAACTTTAGATTCGAATCAATATTCACCTGCGATATACAAGTCGAAAGTTGCTGAGCAGATACGACATCACATGTGAATCAATACTTTCCCCCTGCGATATTAACTGAAGATGTCAAGTAATTGCGTAGATTGACAGTCAAGATGTCGAATCAACTACTCACTGGGACTATTGACACATGAGCATCGTATAGTGGCCAGATACGCAGTCAAGATGTAGATAATCAATACTGGCTGGATTAACCAGAGGATTAATCAAGTAGTGCGCGATACGACCTCACAGATGTCGAATCTATATTCACTGCGATACCTACACGAAGCATATCAAGTTGGTCCGATCGGCAAGATGTCGAATCAAATACTTCACCTGCGATAATACCACAAGGATCGTCATGTAGTGACAATATACGAAACAGTCACAAATTTCGAATACAACTACTTACCTGCGATCACCAAGAAGATTATCAAGTTACTGAGCCAGAATAGACCAGCACAGATGTCGAATAACTACTTTCATGCGATACTACACAGAAGTCGTCAGTACCTGCAGCCAGATTAAATGCTGTTTAAAGATGTCCGAATCAATATTCACTGAGCTACTACCCAGAATGCATCGTCAAGTATGTGAGCCAGATACGACCGTCCAAAATTCATCAATATTCACAGCGATATACGACAGAAGCATATTAAGTAGTTAGAGATACCCGACAGTCACAAATGTCGAATCAATATTTCCCTGCGACTAATACCGAGCATCATCATATTACTGCAGCAGATAGACGTACAGATTGTCGAGTATACTTTCATGCATATCACAAGTATCGTAAGTACTGCCGAGCATCAGAAAGTCAAATGTAAGAATAAATAAACTTAATGGATACTACACAGAGCATGGTCAAAGTACGCGCAGATACAAATGTTACAATATCCGAATACATATTCACTGCGATATACCCCCGAAGACTCGTCAAGTTGTGTAGCCATACGGAACCAGTAAGGATGTGAATTCAACTATTCACCTGCGACTATTTACCACCAGAAGCATCGTCAGTTGAGGCGATCAAATGTTACAGATATCGAAATCAAATTTACTTCCTGGACTATACCCACAAAAGATACGTCAATACTGAGCCAGATACACTGTTACAGATGTCCGAATAACTACTTAACTGTATGATACTACCACGAGCATCGTCAAGTTTGCTGAGCAGATTAGACCAAGTCACAGATGTCGATCTACTTTCCTGCGTATATACACAGTAAAGCATCGTAATATGCGCCAGATACGACAGTCACATATGTTAGAATCAACTCTTCCTCGACTATTAACACAGAAGATGTCAAGTTGCGCCAGAACGACATCACAGATGTGAATCAATACTTACCTTGGATATACACAGAAGCATCGTAAGTAGTGAGAGATGACGAAGTCAAAAATTGTGAACAACTACTTACCCTGCGACTACACAAGAAGCATCATCTAAGTACTGCCGCAGATCACAGTACAGTGTCAATCAACTTACTTTAACTGCGATTACTTCCACAGAAGGCATCGTCCGTAGTGGCAGATACGACCCCAGGCAACAGATGTCGCATAAGTGTCAATACTCCTGCAATATACCACAAGCATCTTCAAGTACTTGCGGCGAGATACAAACTGTTAAGATGTACGAAATAACTACTTCACGCGATAATACACCGAAAGCATCGTCAAGTGTGCGCCAATTATCGAAAGTGGCAGATTCGAATCATACTTTCACTGCACTACTACACAAAGTATCGTAGGTATAGTGAGCAGATACGACCCGTCAAAAATGTCGAATCAATAATTTCACTAATCGTACTACAAAAGCATCATCACATATGCGCAAGATACGACAGTCACAGATGTCGGAATTCAACTAATTCACTCAGCCTACTAACACCAGAAAGCTCTCAAGTTACCTGCGCCAGATAAAAACTCTTAAGATGCGAATCAACTTAATTACATAGCGATATACACCAGCATCGTCAAAGTGCTGAGCAGTATACGACAGTCAAGATGTGATCAAATAATTACCTTGCTAAGACCACGAACAATCGTTAGTATGAACAGATCGACAGTACATTCTCTTTTGAGAT
>NW_023503435.1:0-6132 GCF_014529535.1 Bradysia coprophila
AACAAAGATTCAAGCTGGCCCGAAATAGTCGACTTTAAAAAAAATGTGAAAACTTAAAGAAAAATGTAAATAAAAATTGCAATACAGTAAGCTTCCTTTCAAGTTTTCGATAGATTTGTGAGACTACATTCTTATAACGATAGGTAACCAAACGATTTCCACTTATTAGGCGCGCCAATTTTAGGTTTTTTCGTTCAATAAAAAAATACGGGCCGAGTCGGGCCGGGCCGGGTTTTACTACAAAATTCTCGGGTCGGGTCGGCTCGGGCATTAAAAATTAGTCTGGGCCGGGCTGGGTCGGGTTTTGAAAATAGGTCGGCCCGCACATCTCTATACCACTTATACGACTGAATTTAGTATTACTTAGTACTTTGTAACTCTTAGGATGATAATAGTGCAATCACTAAAACAAAACTAATAAATTTTGATTGAAATTTCTTATACTTCCTTTTAACTAACTGATCTTTTTTTATTTCAGGTGAGTCATTCTTATTTTGTCAATAAAAACTGAAATGATGGCGCTAACGGTAAGCAACTTATGATAACAATAACTATATGATAATATTAACTATTCAGAAACGGGTGATATTTTCAAGAAAAATAAAGTAACGGACGTGAATATATTACATACGCTTGTCATTTCCAAAATAAAACTTAACAATGTTTTTCAGTCTGTGTTAATTTAGTAGAGACTGTTCGAAATACAACCACCCTCAACTATTCGCGGATTACAAAACGACTTATTGTCGATTCTTTCAAACCAAATCTATCACATCTTTTATTAAAATTTTTTAACGAAGATTGAATCAAAGTCTTTTGCTTCACCATAAAATTTACTAAAAAAGGACCGAAATAGCCGAAGTTCTTTACTTATTTTTTGATTCGTTGCTGATGGCAGATGAACAAATTTAAAAGTGCACAACTCAATATTTTAGAAATTTTTAAAAGGGTGGTAAATGGTCACGCCAAAATGGGTCATTTTTCGTTTCCCAACACAATTCGATGTCTTATTTCCAAAACCTTGTATTGTGTTGCGAAACGAAAGATGACCAATTTTGGTTTGACTACGAACTATCAACTTTTAAACCACCAAATGGCCAGAAACAGTACCATGTAGTGTAATGCCTTGCTTGGCATTGTTTTAGATACACTGACTATTTTATGATTAAATATGACCCATAATTTGAACTGATACTTTTCGTGGGTGCATTCTACTCCCCATATAAAACATGGAATTATCTTTCTTATGACATCTCATACGACCTTGTACGTTTCGTGTAGCCGTAGAAATGGACCAAAACCTACTTAGGCACGCATAAAAAAGTTGACTGGGAATTGTGTCGTTTTTCAAAAGATCCCTCTTAAAGAAAAATAAAAATAAGTCGGCCAAATTTGAATCATCATTATCGACACATTATCATTTGAAGACACCTTTACCTTTACCTAGTTTTATTATTGGTAATGAAAAACTCAAAATGATAACTTAATCAAATAGTCAATTGTTAGTGGGGAGATTCACATGTGACTTTACAAGAATATTGAACTACTTCTAAGAAAAGATTAGCACCGGGTATCGGGTAATTCCCCATTCATGAAAGAGCCCATAGCGTGCGTCACTATTGTTGATAATAAATCACAACCATAGGCACTGTAAGTAATTTAGAAAAGCAAGAACAAAACAATGTTTTCACACATCACATCACGATGATTGTTTCAGTGTTTTTATGTGACGATTGATGTCTAGAGTAGCGAAAGAGTGATTTTATTAATAATGAATTAACGCCATTCTTCGAGTATAACTTTTTCTCTTCTACATCTTCTGCATCTAACGGTGACAACAATCGACAACAAAATTTTAAACTAAATTTGTCGTTGCAACTTTTGTACAATAGATTCCTTATGAGCACCCAACATTAATTTTAAAGATGAAGCCACATTGTAATTGTACGGTATAAACTTTTCATGCGATGAATCACTTTACATGACATTTAAAAAGTAGATTATAACAATTCTCTATGGTACACCATTTCGCATGCAAAATGTTCGAGGGGATGGAAGTAAGAACTGTAAGTCTAAAATTTCGTATTGTACTGCCACGTGTTTTGCAATATAATTGTTAATTATTTAATGGTTTCTATTACATAACGTAAAGAGAATTTCAAAAGCACACATGACGTGTATGACAAAAGGGATACGTTATAAATTGTAGTGTATAACTCTTCACGAGCTATTGTAAACTAGTTAAGATGGCTTTTAGATTAATTAAAAGTCAGCATTGACTTCAAATTTATAGTTAAAAATTTTAATTTACAAAATTATTTAATGAAAACGAAGAACGAATGCCCCAATATTTGGATAAGCTTTAGGGACAATAGACAAATTAAGAAAAGTTTTGTTTAGAATAGTTTTGGCTTGATAATTAAAAATGTCATGCAGTCATAGCCGCATCAAATTTTCAAAATGAAATATTTCAACAAATTACGAAATTCGAAAATAAAGTTTGATGTCATTGTTAAAATAAGTTGAAAATACAACGAGAAAAGTGCTTTATACCACCATCATAAACTTAATTTTCGAGTAATTCGTAGTTCGGTAAACACTGTATTGTGAACTGGTTTAACAGATTGCTATAATAGCGTATTTGATAATTGACAAAATAAAGAAACACTTCTCTTGACGATTGTGGATTTTTGTTTTGGATACGTCACAGTAAAAATAATATCGAAGGTAAAACTTATCTGACTATTTTATCACCTAAGCATGATGTATCGTGTCTAGCACAAGACAGATAATGAAATTTCGCATTGCACAATTCATTTATCTAAGAAATATCATTACAATACAAATAAAAATACCCCGAATGTATTTTGTAACAGGCGCCACAGTACTATCAAAATATTTATTATCGATTATGGCGCTATAATAAAAATATCAGCTAAAAATATTTTTTTTTCTGTTCCTGTACCAGTTCATCCACTGTGATTTTGAACAATTTTATTCTATCGATAGTGAGTCGTAAAACGAAACCCACTCAACATTTTATTTATTATAATTGTGAGGAACGGTTTATTGGCTCTATTCATATAAACCGAACAATCAATCAATTTTATTTAGAAATAATGGATTTTCTCATTCTTCTTTTCTATTATTTCATTCGGAGCTGCCTTTCTTTTTGTAACTTTTTTTTCTTGTGCACATTCTCAGTTAGTGTCATCATTTAATGAGTAACCGTAAATTATGCGAAATGGCCATCAAAATCCACAAGTTTTTATTATTCTCAAATAATGTTTGCCAATTTTTATGTCATTTCTAATATGCATGTGACCATATGACGCATACGATTTTATATATACAAAAAATACTAAAGTCGACGAGAAAAAAAAACGTAATGTCTGTCCTCCAAATATAATTGAAAATAGCGAAAATAATTACTTTTGATGCGAATGCGGCAATATACAATTGTGCGTCAGACAAACTAAAAACAATTACAAATGTTCGTTTCCACTTGCCAAATGCAAAACTATTGAAAAAAAAAAACTTGCCGCCACGTCCTCGTGATTAGAATCAAGTGAAATCATAATGTCAACATTTACCCTCAGAGATATAACCTACACACATTTTTGTAGCCATTTTTCTTGTAAAGAAATATATTTTTAGCTTTTTCCATTGCTATTATTCAAAAATAATCCACAAGGCGTCAAGATAAAGCTATTATTGTGTTATACCAATTTTCAAATAACGACATGCGCCAAGAATTTTCACGTTTTTTCGGTGATATCTACAAATTTCGTTTGAAATTTTATTTTAACAGCTTTTGATTATTGATTGATCATATGATTTGTGAAATAATCCGTATCATGTTCACGTATTCGTCAAATTTTTATTGTGCTGTTGTATTATTCAGTGGGTTTACCTGTGCTCAATAAGCTTTTCGTATTATTTGTTATACGGAGGTCACAATGTGACTTGGATAAAACAATTTCTTTCTCGTTGTCGCAAAGCTTAAAGAAGGCCGGGCATAATTTATTCGGACACTTAAACAAAATAATGAAGTTCCAGGTGGGGTAACAATTTCTGTTTCGTTGATGTATAATCGATGGCGATACCTTTTAAATTAGAAAATTTTTTTAGTTCTCACAAATGACACTGCACCTTTGCAATGATTTGAGATTGATTGTCAAGTATCATAAAATTTGTGTATTTACATTGGGCGGATGGTATTTTATTTTGAAAAGTTCGTAGAGCCTGAAAAAATGTGCAGGAGTGCCGGTTGTACGGTATTTTACAATCAATTTTTGGTAATCATGATCACCTCTTGACACAATCTTTTTCAATTGAAAAATTAAATTGTTAACATAGAAACAGCAAGCCTATTACAACAAAATCATAAAATCTTTTACCTCATTTGTGTAAAGTGTATTAAAGAGTTTAATACAAAATCTATCCCTTAAATATTTTTACAACACATTTCGCTATACATGAGAACACAAGAGCGAGCTGTCATTTCGTCGCTGTCGATAGCAGATGGAGAAGACTAGCTGTTTCTATATCCTCATAATTTCATTTATTTTGTGTAACTATTCACATTTTTTGAGTAATTACTGCTATTTCAGCATATTGGTTTAGTTTTACTACCTACATTGTGAGAATAGTGTTAGTGACATGTTTTCCGTTTTGGTAGTTATTGTGGTTTGCAAATTATTCTATTTAACAAATGAACATCTAGATTTTTTTATTTTAATATTTAATTCCTGTTTCGAGCGCGAGTATAACCAAAATTCATAAAATAAACATCGAGATTTTTTTTGTTCACTAAACTCTGGTGTAATCAATTACAAACCACAACCACTCCCAAATTAGAAACCGTGTCGAATTTCACGATTCTCTTACTGTGAAATTTTTCTGTACGTTCCTTCCAAAAAATTATCCGCCGATTGTAAAATTTTATCATTGTTAATAAAAATTGTTTCTGATTCCTCTGTTGTCCTAATTATTTCTTCCAATGAGAAAATCCAGTAATTTTTCTAGATAAAAAACCTTTTAACGTAACTCGTGATTGTCCTTCTTAAAAATAATGCAAACAGGCATATACAAAAATCGAAAACACGCAATATGGTGTACCTATACTTTATAAACTCGTGCTGAAATCCGCAAAACATAAACATTGTCAACAAAACATACAACAACATAGATGTTGTCTGTCATGTAAGTTAAATTTTCTACCTTTGTGTCTCGAAATTTGCATTACTTTCGTCCCATATGTTACATTGTTGTAGGTATTATACAGTATCCAAAACTTCCGTTTAAATATCGATCCGTATACCAAATTTGTTTTTTTTATATTGACTACTCAAAAAATGGAAATATGATGGCAAAATTGATACTACGCACTTTTGTTTGACCAATACTTTTTTTCTATCTCTCACAATTTTCTTTGTTCATTAAGAATATAATTTTGATAACAGTAACTTACTGATCGGTGTCAATATTAATTAACTTACTGTGCTACTTGGACATCTTTCTTTAATCCACTTAGAACAACAAAATGTGTTCACGTACCACCACATCTTTCTTTTAATCATATATAGGAAAGTTGTATGAGAGCGTTTTCATCTGGTTTCTTTTCATTTGAAATACAATTGTATCGTTGGTGTCGGCGATATTTTATTTGAATAGAATCAACGGATATGACTGACTATTTTTTTTATAATTTCTTATCGTTGTTGGTTCAGATTTTTACGTTTGATAATATTTGAGCGTAGAAAGTCAAAGTATTTACATTTTCTGCTTACAACAGAAAAAGAACATATTGTATGATCTCCGTTAACGTAAGTGAAGGTAAAAAACATAAATAACGGAAACGGAAAGTCATGATATTTGTTATTGATAGAATCTAGAAACCTCTGAAACAAGTAGCAATTTTACTGAATCTATTACTTCAACTATATCACTGTTACTTCTTCTGTTTCAAAGTGGCTTCATAGAAATTATCGTTGGCCTCGATGCTAACTTAAACTTGACTGATGACTGATACATTAGGGGTGTGTGATGGTTCGACGGGGATCGGGATGGAAGGGGTTCTCAAAAAATTCTTACCATCACTAGATGTCAAAAAGTGATTTTTTTTTTTTT
>NW_023503436.1:0-10331 GCF_014529535.1 Bradysia coprophila
CCAACTGTCACACTTGTGCTCGCATTTTTGCTTTTTCAGATGGGTCTCACATTTCATGCTGCAAAACGGAGCTCGTGTTCATTTTCGATTTTTGTAATTTGACTACGAAACGAGGACCACTTATTGGATATATGAGTTTCAATATCACAACAAGTGCGATAAATCAGGCTGTTGGTTTTGTTGCCATTACCATTAATTAACGAATTACAGTTGAGAGTAGCATTAATACATAATTGGTTGGCTTTGATTGACTCGACTAAAAGTGAGATCAGCGGGTAGATCCGTAATGTTTCTGTGTAACAATAGCGTTTTCCAAATGTTATACCATATGTAGAACGGGAACATTAGTATATTATGTCACTAGCATCAAAAAGGTGTGTTTTTGACCTCGTGATGAATACTTCCAAGGATGTGGTCAAAAGTTATACCTTTTTGGTCCGAATTCCATACACAATTTTATATTCAGGCTCACCAACAATTTCGAACAGAATTTGACACAACTAAGACGAAAAAGTGAAGAAAAATATGGATCAATCGGTCTATTCCATCTGTCAAAGTGACGTTTTAAACGTCAAACCAAAAGTTTCAGCCAAATAATTACAAAATCGTTTATTTTTCTATAAGTCTCTTCCACTGATAGAATTGAGGAAAAATAGGCGACTTCTTAACTATTTAGCAGAAAAATTTTGGTTTGACGTTTAAAACGTCACTTTGACAGATGGAATAGACCGACTTTTGATCCTAACTGTCACATATAACGTTTCTGGTGCGCCTGAATATAAAAAGTGATCAGGTCAAAGGGTCAAAGGAAGTAAAAGATTCGATACAGCGATATAGTGTTTCGTCTGTATTCTGTCATAATAAATTCGTGCCAGGTCTTGTCAGTGTGTTGGGCTGGAGGAACTGTCACCATACAAATTTGTAATTGTGACAGTTGGGATCAAAAGTCTGTCTATTCCATCTGCCAATGTGACGTTTAAAACGTCAAACCAATTTTTTTATGTAAAATGGTCACAAAATCGTTTATTTTTCCTCAATGCAATTACAATCGCTAAATCAAACTGGTGTGCATACGTTATTTTGCACCAGCTGGTCCCATTTGGAATTGTATGTGACCAGCTGGTGCCAAAATAACGTATGCACACCAGTTCGTTTTAGCGATTGGTAATGGAATAGAATTAAGAAAAAATTACCGATTTTGTGAAAATTTCATATAAAATTTTTTTTTTGACGTTTTAAACGTCACTTTGGCAGATGGAATAGACCGACTTTTGATCCCAACTGTCACAATTATTCTCTCTAAAATGCGTGCAATAAATTCTAAAACAAAACAAAAGCTGGCGCTTTTTTCAAATGTGGCGCTGAACTTTTATTTGTCAGAGGCTCTGAAAACCTTAATCCTCCCCTGTAGCTAGAACTATGCGTTCGGCTACCTTTTTGATCAATGAAATGTATTAAAACAGGACAAATTTGAAGATATAGGTCCGCCATTTCGTAAATTTTTATGGGCAGTTGTACTTTTCGAACTTAAGATGAACCATCATAAAAAATCGTTCATTTTGGAGGCATACTGTAGAACAACTTTTCGCTTCGAATCATGCTTTGAATCGATGCTCTCACCTAATTTTGATAATATCAAAACACTCACATGTCAAATCAACCGAATTCAACCTGGCCATCGTTTTGTTAATGGATGTGCAATGGTTTAGTTAGAATTTGTTATTAATGAATTGACTTCATCCCCCGAAAACACACTTCAACTAATGTTGTGTGCGTGTTTAAATACGTCCCTTCAAAAATTAATAACTTCCTTTCGACGACGCATATAAATTTTATCCACCCTGTGATTGTTAAATTTATCGCCGACATCACAAGATCTACTAGTATATGCATAAGGATTTCCGATTGCATATATTAGGAATAAATGCTACACAATATTGTGATACCTAATCTTGCATAGAAGAGAATACTCTTTGGATTTCACACCCTTCAATACATTCGGAAAATATGGTTCCATTATTCTGCAATAAAGGATTTTCGTATTTCTTGATGCATGCGAAAGTGTGTTTAAGTTTTTGAGTTTATATACGGAGGGAGCCGGAATAGATGTACTCGTATAATCGGAGAGAAATCGTTCAAATGTTATAATATTGGCTTTATTGTATTGAAGAATCAGGCAGAAAACAAAACTAATAAAATCGAATAAAATGGGAAATATGATGGAAATAATAGGAAAAAATAAATTAAATAAAACGAGTAGGGGAAGGATTCAATTGTTTTCCATCTTTGTAATCAGTTTCTGTTTTCTTAAATTTTAATCTATTGAGGAAACACCTACACGAATGGTTGTGAAAACAAAAAAAACAAAAAAACAGAAAACCAAAAATGCTTCTTCGCATTAAAGTTTAATTTTCGTTTGGTGTGGAAAATGGTACTTTAAATTACCGAGCTGAGATTTGTTTCTGATTTGTTCTCTCTCTTGTCTTGACTACGCTTTGGATTTTGTTGTTGTTTGATATAAGAGCAACAAAAGCAATTTGATTAAAAAGTTCAAAAAGTTGTTCTTTTAATGAAATTCGCGCACTTTACCCGGTAATGGTAATGGTTGATCTGCAAAAAGCACATAAATATTTGTATTCTCTTCGTATAATATGTTTCGCGCTGGAGATATACATACCATACATACAAATAACGGAATAACATTACACATTCAGAATCAGGACAAAATTAATGGGTGTCTGCTGCGTAGTGGATATAGTATACATGTCATGTTGGGTTTACTTTGTTTTATAGTGGCACTCAGAAACTAAGGAGTACTGGGATTGGGGAATTGTTCCGTTACATAACATTGTTTTATAATGAATAAAACGTATTCATGTTAAACGAAGAACAAATTGTTTTGCAGCATATACATACATGGTGATATAATATGTGAAATTGTTGTGTTCCGCTGTTCCCGCATGTGTAACGGATGAAGAGCCATTGAAAAAAGTAAGCTCATGATATTTTAAGTTTTAAATGAAAATTTTTCGAAATGAGTAATTACATTTAAATAAATTATGAATTCGCCTGGGGTAACATTGTCCACTTTGTCATGGACTGACTGGCTGTAAATATTTTCGTAATTTTACTTGCACAGTTCTCTGACCAACCACAACGATTTATAATTTTGAAACTTTAATTTAACAGAATTGCAGGCGAGAGTCATTGGATGCTGCGAAAGTAATTCATTACGTGAGGTAACGATGAAAGCAAACTCACAAGTGAGCTTTTGAGTAATTGTCTTTTCGGACAAATTTATATTTTGAATATCCGAGCCGAAATCGAGGTATCCCCATGCGACAGTTGAGTGAAAATAGTTAAAAACAGTCAAAAACACTCAAAAGAGTAAAAGTGACGCAAGTCCCTGTGCATACTTCCAAAACAACTGATATCGCTGGATGTGACGCATTCTGCGCTTGTACGCAAAAACTGTAACAGGAAAAATTTGACCAAAGAAATTCTAGAAACAAAAAAAAAATTGTATTGTTTCTATAATTTCTTTGGTCAAATTTTTCCTGTTACAGTTTTTGCGTACAAGCGCAGAATGCGTCACATCCAGCGATATCAGTTGTTTTGGAAGTATGCACAGGGACTTGCGTCACTTTTACTCTTTTGAGTGTTTTTGACTGATATCAGTTCTTTTGGAAGAATTAGTAGATTGAAAAATTTTAAAATTTTAAAAATGTGAAAAATTTTGAAAAATTTGAAAAATTTTAAAAAATTTGAAAATTTTAAAAATTTTTAAAAATTTGAAAATATTGGAAAAAATTTGAAATTTTTTAAAATTTTTGAAATTTTTTAAAATTTTGAAAAATTTTGAAAATTTTTGAAAATTTTGAAAATTTTGAAAATTTTGAAAATTTTGAAAAAAACTTTGAAAAAATTTGAAAATTTTGAAAATTTAAAAAATTTTGAAAATTTTGTGAAAAAAAAAATTTAAAAAACTTTGAAAAATTTAAAAAAAATTTTGACAAATTTAAAAAATTCTAAATTTAGGGAAAAAAATTGAGGCGATCAGAGCTTACCAAAAGCGAACAAATTTATTCTACCATACCCATCCACACACACACACTTAAAGATGTTCTTATATGGGGCTTATATGGGAACTTCGAGGAGCCCTAGCTCCTAAACGAGGCCGGTTCCCCCCAAATTTTTTTTTCTGGAATGTCTTAGAATGACGACTAGAATCTACTCCCAAAATTTCAACAAAATCTAAAGAAGACTTTAGAAGATAGGAAACACGGACGGACGGACGGACTAACAAAGTAACGTAGGATTTTTTCATTTCGTTTAAAGTACTGAAATTGACCAAAATGTATGGAAATGGGGCTTCTTGGAAGATTTTTTGCGTGGCCAAATTTTAAGCTGCAAGAACGTGTGATAGCTTGTTGAACTCGTACGGACGCCTAGTTTTTTTAATGGTAATTTGGAGTCATTTGTCTTTGAATTGTAGAACTTCAATGTTTGCTGTATATATGGTTCTGCAGTCTACGACAAAAAATATTTTTTTTTGAAATTTTTTCTAGTAATAGGACTTGCGTCACGGGCGCTATGCTAACGCGCGCCCATGATGTCATTTGAAAGATCATCGTCACTCCAAAGATCATTTTCGCAGGGGGCAAATTGCCATGTAATAATCAACTTTCGCATGGCGCATGTAGTAACAAATATTGTCAACGAATGTCAGATATTATCGGACCATGTTGTTCACAGTCGATGTGTCAGAGTCTGTGACTATTATGTAAAACAAAATTTAATGAACAATTTCACTTCCAATTTTCACCTTCACCACTCGTAATTGTTTGGTTCTTAATGTGTGACCAACAAGTAAAATTTAAATTTTAAGCAAAGTACAAAAAACTATTCAGTAATTTAATGCCAGCATTTAGCTACGTATTTTGTACAAACAATTAATACGAACTTCTTGAAGAAATTTCATTTAACACAAACAATTTTTTCACGTAACTTTTTACAAATCGCCTGAGTTTATGTGATGTTATTTATAAAATGTGGGCTTAAATAAGCCAGCACTGTTGTATGGTTTCACTTTGCTTGTAAATCTACTCTACCTCTTACGGTCGAAAGGTTTTTATTTCGAAATAATCTTTTATAGTTTCAGTTTGAGATTGAGTTTTTATTCGTTGAGTGAAAAAAAAACCGGTGAAAAGTTTCGGAAAATAAAACTTAAACAGCTAATTGAAGAAAGTTTTTATTTTGAATATTGCGCCTTTGTGTGTCCGGTGTAATTAAATGAAGGTGTTTAAACAAATATTCAAATATGATTTATATTAAAACGATTCTGGCTGTTAATTATGTGAGTAAATTGATTGTTTGGAGTACAGTCGAAGAAAAATTGATTTCGGTTTTTTCAACGAATACAATCCAAACGATGTTATTTAATCCACATGCGATTTACAAGTTATAATACGTATCAACGCACTGTCTAGCACCGAAGCTGACTTTGACGTCACTCAAATAGAGGACTGAACCGATCAAAGTTGGCTATTCTTTTTCATACAATGGCTATCAAAAAATGTAAAAAAATTGTCAACAGGTGTGTTTTTGGCCTTCTAATTGAGTGATGTCAAAGTCAGCTTCGGTGCTTGACAGTGCTTTGTACGTATACATACGTAGACTGAGTAGACTGAGCGGAAGTCAGACCAATTTCAAATGTGCTTACTTATTTAGCAGCCAACATTGCCAACATAACCCGCATTGCAAGCGTTGACCGATTCCAAAACAACATTTCGCCATCTCTGACACGAACCTCGACCCCAACTTTTCAATGAGGAATTCACATCTCTCGTGGGTTCCTTCCGTCACCGAAAATTTCCACGAGATCATTATTTGGTCTGATGCTCTACGTGTCGTCCTCTTTCACTGAAAAGCGTACAATTTTTTCTTTAAAACCCCTGAGTCGATATTACCTGGTAATATTCAGTAGATTGCTTCAATGCATAAAATCAACCGTTCGGGTCTTAAGGCCATAGGCAGGACAGTTTCTCGAAAATGTAGGGAAAATTTTATCATAAAAATTCACCGAAAAATTTCAAAGAAACTCACCTCTTATGCTTTCCATTGTATTAGGGCAAAGTCTCTTTAGTTCGGCAAGGCATATTTGAACCCTTTTTACTCGATGCACAAACAAAAAGTTTTTTTTTGTTTTGTCGCGACAAAAACACAGAAAATATTTCGACACAACTGTGACACTCCGCTATGATAAGTACTAGAATGAATGTTTGCTGTGTTGACTTCGGCGATAAAATATCTTCATTCAAAAAAGTCTCCGACACTTCAACGATGGTAGACATTTATTAAAATTGTAGCCTCTTCCACTTCTTTACTAAGTTAACAAGACTTCGCTGGGTCTAATTATGCCACCTCTCCGAATAAAAATATCGACTGAGCATTAACAATCTCCGCTGAGCTCTAATAGTTCTTCGCTGAGCTTTAGTAAGTTAACAAGACTTCGCTGAGTCTAATTATGTCACCTCTTTGAATAAAAAATATCTGCTGAGGTCGAATAATCCTCAGCGGAGCTTTATCAAACCTCCGCTGATCTCAAGCCAAGCGGAGAATTATTAGACCTCAGCAGATATTTTTATTCAAAGAGGTGACATAATTAGACTTAGCGAAGTCTTGTTAACTTACTAAAGCTCAGCGAAGAACTATTAGAGCTCAGCGGAGATTTGTTATTGCTCAGTCGATATTTTTATTCGGAGAGGTGGCATAATTAGACTCAGCGAAGTCTTGTTAGCTTACTAAAGAAGTGTGAAATCTGAACGAACATTTATTTATGCTCAGCGCAGTCTCAACTGAGCTCTTGTAAAGCTTTGAAAAATGGTCTGTGAGCATTTTTAAATGTATACCCTACCTTTTGTCAACCGTTTGATGATTTTTTTTAAATGTCCGACACTATTTTGAATGAAAATATTGTACCGCCGAAGTGAACACAGCAAACATTCATTCTTGTACTTATAATAGCGGAGTGTCACAGTCGTGTCGAAAAATTTTCTGTGTTTTTGTCGCGACAAAACCAAAAAAAAATGTTTTTGCATCGAGTAAAAGGTGTTTTAGTGTTCAAATATGCCTTGGCGACATAAAGAGACTATGCTCGAATACAATGAAAAGCATTAGAGGTAAGTTTCTTTGAATTATTTCGGTGAATTTTTGTGATAAAATTTTCCATACATTTTCGGGAAACTGTCCTGTCCTGTCCCTATGACGGGTCTTAAGCAAACACGGTCAGGCTATTTTAATTGTGTGGCAAGTCAATGCCAAAAAAGATTTTGGAAAAAAATCTTTTACTTCATCAGTTTCAACATTCAATTTATTACCTAGAGCTATAGGTCTTCTCTTACTTTACAGAACTATGATTACCACAGACAGTTTGTTTTTGCAAACTAGATACTGAAATGTAAAATAGCCGTATCCACTTTCACGTCACCTTGTAGATCCTTTTCGTAATTATTCATAATTTGCATATACAAAATACAAACTCTAACGAATTCCAACTAACGTTGCTAGAATGACATAGAAGTTAGTGTGTGTTCGTCTAGCATGTACAGAAACATTCATACGTAGACCGAACAGAACACAACCGAAAATGATTTAATTAATTGTAAGTTATTTATTTAAAACGTTTTTACTTTGTGTACACATTAATTTGTTGTCAGTAGACTCGTATATACGTATTTTAGGAATAACAAAGTCGAAAGTTTTGTTACAATATAATTAATGTCACATTCATAAATTATATTTTCCCCAAAAATAATAACCAAAGAAAGCTCTCTGCTCATAGTTTCCATAAATTTTCCATGATTGTACTCATTCCGACATCGTATTCGACAAACATTTGTTAAACAATTAAGCGAAACAGGCTTCATCAATATTATGAAAAGTTTTTTTTTTCATGGGAACATTAATTTCTGGCAAATGTGGATCGTTGTCTGTGAAATTTTCGGTTTTGTTTGGAATCTCTTCACATCAAGTTCAAAAGAGTAATGTAAAACAGGAAATGGTCTATCCTCCGCCCGAAGGTTCTGAAAGAATAGGTGTGACAGTTGGGATCAAAAGTCTGTCTATTCCATCTGTCAATGTGACGTTTAAAACGTCAAACCAATTTTTTTATGTAAAATGGTCACAAAATCGTTTATTTTTCCTCAATGCAATTACAATCGCTAAATCAAACTGGTGTGCATACGTTATTTTGCACCAGCTGGTCCCATTTGGAATTGTATGTGACCAGCTGGTGCAAAATAACGTACGCACACCAGTTCGTTTCAGCGATTGTAATGGAATAGAATTAAGAAAAAATTACCGATTTTGTGAAAATTTCACATAAAAATTTTGTTTTGACGATTTAAACGTCACTTTGGCAGATGGAATAGACCGACTTTTGATCCCAACTGTCACAGGTAAAGACACCGAAATCGAGAAATGCTTTCAGTACAGACTATGTGTGACAATTCATGGTTGTCCTCACCTGTTCTAACAGAACCTTGGCCCAGAGGACATACTTGTTCTGTACTTTCATTGCCAAAGCTATGGAAACTATGTCGTCGCATTGTTGCACAATTGAAAATAATTTTATTATTAAAATGCAACTCATAAAACAGAATTTCTATCCGAAGAACTTGGTAGTCTACCGAAAAAGATCCTTCCTTGCAATCTAACTTCAATAATAAAATTCCCCGACGTCTCTTTTTTTGCATTCCATTTCATTTTTTCAACATATTTTACCGTAACCATAACACCAAAGTGATGGGACCGAATCGTTTTACACACACGAGAAACGTAACAAAATATGTGGAAACTCCTCCTCCTCTGTCCTCTTGATTACATATGTCGTTTTAAAATTGTCGACAGGGAATCTTCCAATATTCCATTAATTTTATGTTTGGTATTGTGGATAAATAGACCCAATACGATGGGATTTTCTTTGTATGCCATCGACGTGCATAATGGGGAACTTTAAATAAAATGTCTGCGTATCTGGAGAGCGTCTAAATTTATGATTTTCATGGTAAATAATATAATGCACACACGCTACACCGACCGGAGGGAGACGTCGGAACTTTGCCTTCAGAGAGTGCGAGGAAAAACGAAGAAATTTAATGTTCAAATAAATAAAACAATTTTCCAGTTTCAGTTTTGCAATTTTATGATAAATTTATTAAAATGCGGGGATTTAGTGAAATATGGAATGTTAGTCGTAAAATATTTTCGATGATATTTAATGGCTTCGTTTCAACTCTCCGTCGGAGGGAAAAGCATAAATTCGGCAATTCGGAGGTGTCTATAAATCTATATGTGGAAGATACGACACTTATTTTCATATATGCTAAATTTTCGTCAATTGAATAATGTCGAGAGTAATGTACACTTTAGCGTTGGATCATATGTCTCACGTATAAATTTGGGGATTTATTTTCAACAAAAGGAAAGAGGGAGGGATTCTTTTGAAAACAGAATCTTGAAATCAGACGCATTTTCCATTGGACTTTTTTATTTATGACCAATAAGGTATTCGACCCAGAAGCCAAAACCACTTTCAAAAAGAAGAATTCGAAGCTTGTGTGGCTAGTGTGAGGTGATCAAAAACCGAAAACATGCACTTTTCTTACAAACGTTTCTCTAGTTACACGAGCCGTACAGGGTCGTGTGGGTGTCATTAGAAAGGTAATTGCATGTACTTCCGGGGAAAATAAGGTCTTATTGGGTTCAAAATTCATCCACACTGAGACATGTGCAGTTGAAGTTTTCAACCGAAAAAGACTGAAAACTCAACTTTATACAGAAATTTTCGAGTACACGAAACGTACATGGTCGTGTGGGGTGTCATATGAAAGGTAATTGCATGTACTTTCAGGAGAAGTAGAGCTTACGGCAGTTTGGTAGCATCTACGATGAATTATGTGAAGTTGAAATGTTGAAGTGCTTATATTGCATCGGAGATGCTACCAAACTTCCGTAAGCTCTACTTCTCCTAAAAATACATGCAATTACCTTTCATATGACACCCCACACACCATGTACGTTTCGTGTACGAGAAATTTCTGTATGAAAAGTTTGAGTTTTCAGTCTTTTTTCGGTTGAAAACTTCAACTGCACATGTCTCAGTGTGGATGAATTTTAAACCAATAAGACCCTATTTGCCCGAAAGTACATGCAATTACCTTTCTATGACACCCACACACCCTGTACGGCTCGTGTACCTGGAGAAATTTCTGTAAGAAAAGTCCATTGTTTCGTTTTCGATCACCTCCCACCAGCTACACAAGCTTCGA
>NW_023503437.1:0-7612 GCF_014529535.1 Bradysia coprophila
CGTGAATTGTACTACAATGTCAAATAAGAAATCTATATTTATTTAAGTTTTGAAGAGAAATCTTAATCATCATAACTCAATGGTTTAAAACAATAAACCCAACTGGAACGTCATTATGCGTCTTAAAAATCCTCAAATTGAATGAACACAAAATCACTCAAGAAAAACACGATTAAAAATCCTCCATAAATTTCACTTGCTTACTCTCACTTTCAATTTCAGAATGCCGGACGATGTTGATTTTTTCTTTTTGTCACGACGATCATTGTCTTCTTGCTCCTGATATTCACGTTCGACCAGCGATATTATTGTACTACAACGACGCTGCAGCTCCATTGCTGTGCGCCTTTCAGGAACCAATTAAAGCGAAATTGAGGTGCCGATCTGAAATTACTTTCACTATTCTACCAATTGAAATCTCGGTGTACCGTCAAGACTTACCGAACAGCCACTCGCAGCTCATCGTACACATTCTCTTTGTCAAACCCCAAAGGTGCAGCATACACAGCAAAAATCGATCGTCGTCTTCGGTGAAATGTTTGCCCTTGCTGTTTCCGTACGAAATTTGTAACTGATGAAACGGTGCGCGATATGAAGCCATTTTAGTGTCCAGAGCCCGTCTGAGCAACACCTTCATTTGAATTTTCGCTTCGCCCCGTTCAATTTTCGACATAAACCGATCTATGTCTTGTATTTCTTTGCAACGTTGCCAGAACACGACACTATACTGAACGACTTCTTCAGGCGTTTTACCGTCGATGCTTTTTGAAATGTTTCTTATGTCGTCCCGGCCGAACCGTTCATTCATTTTGACAAACTGCGAAAAGTCTCGTTTGGACCAATTTGAAAAGCCTACGGACAAGCGAGTTAAAGCCACTGTGAATGTGAAATTGTTTGGCAAAATATTACCCTGAGATAGCAAGAGCTCCTTTTCGGCCAATTCTTCTTCGGTCAGCGGTTGGACTTCATCAATTTTTTTCTGCTCTTCACGTTGTACCTTCGATGCATTTGCTCCTAGCTCTGGTTTCAACGGAACGGTGTACAGCATTGCATTACGGTAACAACGAATCTCCTGTTCTAAAATATCAAACAATCGTCGTGGATAGAACTGATAATCTGCAACGTTCGGCTGTTTCGGTGGTTTCGGTGCCTTTTGTTCCGTATTTCCAACATACTTGAATATGGAATCGATGACATAATTCGCCACCTTTCGTTGCCGTTTCGGTGGTTCTATCCAAGTGTCTGCAATCTTAGGCCGATGCTTGTCACGGTAGTTTTCACCTTCGAATTGATACACGGAGGACGGTGCGTCTAGTGTAAAATTTCGCAGCGAATTTTCACCCAGTTTGTCCAACGCTTGTTTCTGTTCTGCAGTTCTCTCTTCGCCCATTTTCAGTAATGCTTCAATGTCGCATTCTAATATAGCGTCCGCATCTTTAGCCCCAAAAATGGCATCCGCTCCAAACCGAATGATGTTCAGCAAGTGATTCTTTTGCAAAGTATTTGTTTTAGAGTCAGTCAACCGACCACCTTGCTGTATGACCATTTTGTCCAAACGTAACTTAATTTCCGCTCGTTCGATAATCTTCTCTTCAATCGTATTCTCTGTAATTAACCGGAACACCTGCACCTGCTTCTTTTGACCGATTCGATGTGCCCGGTCCATTGCCTGTAAATCTATCTGAGGGTTCCAATCGGAATCGTAGATAATAACGACGTCAGCAGTAGCCAAATTAATACCCAGACCACCGGCACGAGTAGATAACATGAAGATAAATTTCTTACTATCCGGTGCATTGTACTCTTGAATCTGGGCATCGCGATCCGAATGAGCAGTTTGTCCGTCCAAACGACAATACTCATATTTTCGCCAGTCGCAGTAATCTTCGAGAATGTCCAACATTCGGGTCATTTGGGAAAAAATCAAAGCCCGGGAGCCTTGCGCCTGGAGTCGAGGTAGTAATTTATCCAAAATTATCATTTTGCCGCAATTGTATACCAAATGTTCGGCGGTGGTGTACGGAGTCCCGGTTCGGCGCCATCGAACAAGTACGGATGATTGGCACATTTACGCAGATTCATTAAAATTGAATGCAAACCGACGCTTTTTGTGGAACCATGACTATAGAAGATACAATTTAGGGTGCACAGGGTCAGCCAATTGGAATTAGCAATATTGTTCCAGGGCAGACTTACCCGTTTATGACATGCAGTTCCTTCATCAAAATCTTCGTATACCATTCCCGTTGCATTTTCGGACAATCCGACAAAGATTTTCAGTTCCTTCTTGGGCAACAACGACTTTTCCACCTCCGATTTGATACGACGCAACAAAATTGGTTTCAGCACGGCGTGCAATCGTTTCACCAACGTATCGTCACCAAGACAATTGTTTGTGTCAAACCAATTGTCCGACGAATTGAATTGTTCAGGAAGCAAAAAATTGAGCAATGCCCACAGCTCATGCAAATTGTTTTGTAACGGCGTTCCGGTCAACAACAATCGATGCCTCGTCTTGAACTGGCGTACCATTTCCGACAATTTGGATTTTTCATTTTTGATGCGATGGGCCTCATCAATGATCAAATACGTCCACCGATACGTTTTGATGAAGGCTGATTCCAGCAAAACATTTCGTAGCTGGTTATTAACACGTCCCAGTCGTTACGCTTCGACACATCTTCGATCAACGTCTTGCGATCATCGCTCGTTCCGATCAGAGTCAGTGCGTTTAAAGATGGGCACCACTTTCTGAATTCGTTCAACCAATTCTGCAAAGTCGATTTCGGCACGATGACGATATGAGGTCCGTCAATGTTCCTATGCATTGTTGGATAATGAACATTGAATTGTCAAAGTTCATTGTGACGTGACGCATACAGTTACAGGCAAACTTACAAGATGTTCTTCAGATATCCGAGGAGCGAGATTGTCTGCAACGTTTTTCCCAGACCCTACAGAGAATGGTTACTGAAAGTCAATCCGTGATTAGTATGAGACAATATTTGGTACCATCTCATCAGCCAATATTCCGTTGATTCGATTCTCGTACAACGAAATCAACCAATTCAAACCACGGATCTGGTAGTCACGCATCTGTCCGCCTTTAATGTATTGCGGTGACGATTCGAATCGATACAGCTTCGGGGTATTTTCGTCCGTCTCCAAACTCATTTCCTTAGCATCTTCCTCCTTTTCCGTTTTACGATGACGATGGCTGAATGAGATGAAAATTTCAAAATTCACGCGCTAGATCTTCCTCCATTGTCACATACTCAGCGGTTGATCCTTGCGGCTTCTTCTTGATCATTTTCGTTTTTCCATGACGATTCGGTTCTGTGCTGCCACTCATGATAACTCAATAATAACTTAGCTCTAACAAACAATTTACATAACAGCGCGATGAAATGTCTGCTTTCGGCGATACAACAATGAAGTTGGGCGTAGGCAGCGACTACATTCAAACCATAGGATTAAACTCGAGAGGTAGCAAGGTGGCGCTTTTCTCTAAAAATGTAAATTCTAACAAAATATCTACCAGTTATGAAATGTTATTAGTAAAGAACGGAAAATGTACTGAAATATCCGCAACGCTTGATAACTTGAGTATGTCTAAACCGATTTTCAAAAATTTGATTTCAATCACTCATTCGTTTTATGAGTAAATCGATTTCGGATCTAATTCTCAAGTTGTCTGTATCAGGCATGAGCGCCGCCGAAAATAAGCCGCCGATCAAGCCGCCGATCAAGCCGCCGCCGGCCATTTTTGAGCAAGCCGCGCCGCAGCCTAGCCGGTGTCAAAAACACGGCTCAAGCCGGCTTGAAACGGCTGGAAAATGAAATAAAGATTTCGAAAGGTGAATGGGTGAAATAATTTTGAAAACCGAGATTTCTGTTGATCCTAAGCAGCTCAAGTACATTTGAATTTTTTTTTTTCAAAATTAAGAAAATTTTGAAAATTTTCTTGAATTTTCATGAATTTTCCAGAATGGTATATTACGTCCTCGCTTCTAAGTTTGTTGTTTTGGCAAGTATGACCTTTGCGCAACGAGACGAAGGCGCACAATCAGTTAATTCACAAATTTGAGAAAACTTTATCGATCTTTGCGAATTTTCTCGATTTTTTTTCTTTTCAATTTTTACTTGATTTTCGTGAGCTTTCGATTTCTTCTCGAAAACCATTTTCTTAATGAGTTAAATGAGTGTACCGGAGCATGATTTTCCATTTAGTTCAAGTTTTGAGGCAATAAAACTTGACGTGTTAGTGAACCTTAGACTTAGAGACTTGCTTTGTAACAAGACCAGTTCCACTTGCACTTTGAACAACCTAATCTACCTACATTTTCGCTTTCCGTACAATTTCATTTTCATGCTTACTAGTTCATTTTCCATGAATTTATCTAAACGTTTTTATTTGAAAAAAAGTTAAAAGGAACCTCCAGCCGAGCCGTTTTAAGCCGGCTCAAGCCGATTTTTCGAAATCATTGACTTAAACCAAGCGACTCTAGAGCAGCTATACAAAATGGAATTGTGTCAGATAAAGCCCTTTTTTATTGAAAATTAATGAGATTCTTGTAAGAAAAAAGTGAAAATTCAGACCCAATTAGAATTTGTTTAGCTGCTTGAGAGATGTTTCGATTTCATTGAATGTCGATCAATGTGTAAACGCTTCTGCATTTAATAATCCACAGATCTTAAGTTTGAGAAGAGGTTCAAGGAATTGAAACAACACGAAAATATAACAGAATGAAGTTCCGCTTCTACTTCATGACTGTATTTAAAGGTTAAATGGAAGTAATTTTTCAAACTGAATGAAGTATTCAAAATAGTGATCTGCATTAAAACCAGTCTGAAATGATCTTACACATTAAATTCGACTGTATTTGAGATAAATGGAGAAAAAGAACTTCAATGAAAAACCGGTAAGACCGGTATTACAGTGTCAGGTATTACCGAAAACCGGTATTGCCAAAAGCCTTCCGGTTTCGTTTCCCTAGCTCTGTATCAGTAATAAACAGTGACAACGGAAGAAGTAGCGGAACTGGATTCACAATCGAGTGCACAAGGTGTGACGGAACCTACACTGGAGGAAGTTAGGGCTTCTGTTCTCAAGCTCAAGAATAACAAGGCCCCTGGATCAGACAATCTACCCGGAGAACTTTTTAAATATGGAGGTGATGCGCTGTGTGCACGGTTACATGAGCTGATTGTGAAGATTTGGAAACGTGAAGAAATGCCAGAAGAATGGGAACTTGTAATCATTTGTCCAGTGTATAAGAAGGGTGACAAATTGGAATGTAGCAACTACATAGGAATTAATCTATTGAACACAGCGTACAAAATATTTGCGGATATTTTACGGCAGCGTCTCATGGCGTATTCGGAACCAACAGCTGGTGAATACCAGGGTGGATTCCGCAACGGTCGCTCAACAACAGACCAGTTGTTTAGCATCAGGCAGATCATGGAGAAATGCAGAGAGTTCAATGTTGCTCTACACCATTTGTTTGTTGATTTTGAAACGGCATATGGCAGGGTTTTTCGGAGGAAACTATGGAATGCGATGGTGGAGCTTGGTTATCCCAAAAAACTTATTCATTTGGCTAGAATGACTCTGTCACATGTGAGAGCCAAGGTCAGAATTCGAAACAATCTATCATATCTGATACCTTTGAAGCCTTGGAAGGACTTAGACAAGGCGATAGACTGGCAGCTTTATTCTTCAACATTGCTCTTGAGAAGGTGATAAGAGAGAGCGACGTGGAAACCAGCGGTACAATCTTCAGAAAATTGAGTCAGTTGTTAGATATGCTGATGACCCTAGACTTAATTGGACGAACATCGACATCGTTAAAGAGAATTTCACGAAAATTGAAGATAGGCGTGCTGAGTTCGGTCTCAAGGTCAGTGAGAGAAAAACTAAGTACATGACAACTTCATTGTCTGATGGCAGATCAACGTACCATACGCTGGAGGTGAATGGAAAACACTTCGAGACTGTCGACAGCTTTATTTACCTTGGGTCGCTGGAGTACATGTCGCTGGCACCGCCACCATTTAGGGCTGTGTCGAGTTATGGCTCATTTTAAAGGGCTCGTTTAGGGCTGACGAATAAAACCGGTCCCGAGTTTAGGGCTGTCGATTTACGTGAGTTATACCGTTTTGAAGTTTTCAAGCATGTCACTTAAGTGTTTTGTCATAAACTGAATAGGTTTTTGACTTTCCACTCAATCTATGATTTGGGGCTAGTTTAGGGCTGACGATTGAAACCGGTCCCGAGTTTAGGGCTGCTCAAATACCATAGTTATTCAATTTTTTCTCGAAAAAACATGTCATATTGGCAGTTTTGGATGTTATTCATAGTGTTCCTAGTTGAAAGTATATATTAACGTTTGGGCTAGTTTAGGGCTGACAATTGAAGCCAATCCTGAGTTTAGGGCTGCTATCCCGCCAATGATATTCAGCTTTCTCTAAACACAAACATGTCATATTAGCTCTTTCAACGATATTCAAAAAGCGTCTGACTAAAATTATAGTCTATCGTTTAGGGCTCATTTAGGGCTCATTTAGGGCTGATGATTGAAACCGGTCCAGAGTTTGGAGTCGCTCAGTGACCAAAGTTATCCGATGATTAAGAAAAAAAGCATGTCATAATGGGCGTTTTGTTGATATACAATGTGTTTCTTAATTAAATCATAGCTTCACGTTTAGGGCTCATTTAGGGCTGACAATTGAATCCGACCTCAAGTCTAGGGATCTTGAACGAGCAAAGTTATTCGAGTTATCACCCATCAACTGTTCCATTGGAAATTTTCAAGATATCTGATGATCAGATTTCAAGTCTATGACGTGAATCCATCGTTGTCTCTGAGGTATTTTTCAACATTATTTCAAGAGCAACTACGGTATTAATTTTATTTGAACAGTTTCTCCTCTCGAAAACTAAGACCAAAGGCAGTGCTATTCTCTAGTCTTAAGTGCATTTTAGCATTGTTAGAACAATCATACTCAATAAGAGATTCAATAACTTTATCTGATTTGTAGCGATAAACAAGCCTCTACCCCTATCGCTTAATGCAACATTTTTATGGATCTTTTAATATGAGAGTATTACTTTCAGAGTAAACCACCTCTCTTAGTTTTTGATGGATTGCTAACCTAAATACATGACTGGTTCCAAATTTTAGGAATAAACTAGCTCAAAATTGTTGATCAGTTGAAAATTAAAAATATTCTTCAGATATGCTAGAGCCCTCACAGTCCCTCTATCCTTTATCTCTACGGCTAGATTAGAACACAATACTACCAAGTCGTAACTTATTAGATATGGAATAACTTCATCCGCTAAGCGACACAAATTCGTTCTGTAGTTCCAGAAATACTAGAACAATCATAACTTAGTTTATGTCAAAGTTTTAAGAGTCATATCGCCCTGAAATCTTGGCGACATTCGTACAACATTCCAAAAATTAAAATATTTTTTCTTGAGTTATTGGTTACCCTCTGACATGTCTTTACTTTTGAACGCTTTTCACAGAAAATATTTTTTTCGAAAAATGAAAGATACGTGTTTTGCTAGAATTGAAAGACGAATCCAATGAGCTATCACTCA
>NW_023503438.1:0-21590 GCF_014529535.1 Bradysia coprophila
TTTTGTCAGCAAATTTATTCTTTTAGTAGCAAAATTATTTATTTCATCAGCAAATTTATTCTTTTTTTCTGCAAATTTATTTTTTTAGCAGCAAATTTAATCTTTTTTATCAGCAAATTTAGTGTTTTGTATCAGCAAAATTAGTCTTATTTTCAGCAAACTTATTAGTACTCGAACAGCATATTTATTGCTTTCTGAGCAGCAATATTACTGACTTTAAGCAGCAAAAATAATTCTTTTGCAGCAAATCCCTGGCAGCAAATTTATTACTTTGTAGTCAGCAAATTTATTGTTTTGTAATATGCACTTTTAATGCCTTCGAACAGCAAAATTAATACCTCGAAGTTATTGCTTTTTGTCAGCAAATTTATTAGTGTTTCAATTGCAAATTTATTTTTTTATAAGTAGGAAAATTACTATCTTCAATCAGCATATGTCCCGCAGTAGGACATATAAAATTATATCACTAACACCACTAACACGAAAACGTCAACTCAACAAGCGACGAAAAGTAGAACTTTCCGTTGCCTTTATTGCGAAAAACGTTGTACACAACTCGGTGATAGATCTTTTAGGCACACGATGTGTATTGTCACGCTCGACCTGCGGTATCGAGTGACAATCTACACACCTAGTGCCTAAAAAAGCATTTATCCCTCGATTTGAATGGGCTTCGTAATTTCGCTATGCGTAATTTCTAGGATGCACACCTTTCATAATAATTTCACTTTAACTAAGTTTACGGATCGCTCGGCGTGTTAAAACGCTCTTTATGGGCAATGAATTACACAGACTAATTATTAGACGATGCGAGAGAAAAAAATTAACTCCTAAGTTACCGACACCGTTCCGGCGCCCGGCTCGCATTGCGGCCCTCCGCTTCGCTCCGGGGCAATGGGCCGGATCGCTCGGCGTGTTAAAACGCTTTTTAAGTGCAATGAAAATTGGTATCCATTTCGTAAAAAGAAATGAATTGTCCGTGTAGTGTCAATAACTATTTACGTTGACGTAAGACGTGAAATAGTAATTTCTGCAGCTAGTTGCGAAAAGTGGTAGTTTGTGTCACTAGATGTAATGTTATCAAACGTGCGAAGCGAGCGAAGCATGTGACAAAAACTACCACTTTCACAACGTGTTGCATACAACGTTTTCTGCAACCAGCTGCGAAAAATGAACTTTTGAAAATTGTTACACTGCGATTATATATCTCAATAGCCGAATGGTTAGAGGTGTTGCTCGATAAGCATTGGGTTTTGGTGTCCATTTCACCACTAGTGACGAAAAGAATATATGAAAATCCATTTCACCAAAAATAGATAAAAAATAGCTAAAATAAACAATTAATTTTGCTGATGACGAATAAATAAATTTGTTGACAAAAGTATTAACTTTGCTGATAGAAATAAATAAATTTGCTGCTAAAAAAAATTTTAATTTTGCAGATTGCAAAAAAATAAATGTGCTGACAAAAAAGATTTGCTAAAATAATAATTTATCAAATAATTTCGTTAGTGGCCGCACTCGCCAAAGTTCATCGAGGTTCATCGATTCTGAGAAATTTTCCGGAGTTCAATTTTGCCGTTTATCATCAAATTTTTTATTTAAAAAAAAAGTCCCTGAAAAAATAGCGCCGATTTCGGTCAGTCGAAATTCAAAAGAATCCATCTAAATGATTTTTTGTGAACCACTTTCACTTAGTGGAAAATGTTTAAAATTTAGAGGGAAAGTCCCCCACCTACATTTTTATCACTTCCCAAAATGTTTGCACCCATTTCGATTTTACTGTCGACATATCGAGATAAAAAAGCGCCAACCAAAATTATTACAACTTTTACCACCCTTCAACGCATGTTTACTTTCTGACCTACGGTGAAACGTAAGTAACAGCAATAACAAACAAAAGCAACGTCAACAAATAAACTAATCCTAATCTGGAAGCGTACACATTTTAAATATCAATATTCTATTATCATAATTTTAATAAAAAAAAACTTTTTTTTTCTTGAATTACAGAAGGTGCCATGAATTTTAAATATTTTAGCAATATGGGCATGGTTTGATAAATATTTGACTATTTACAAGGCACGTGTACGGCCGCATGCACACATCATCCATTTCTGAATTTTTCTTCTTTTAACGGATACCTCTACCACAGAAAATGATGATAATTTAATATATATTACATTTTGATTCAGTTAACTCGGGGTCCGTACAGTTGGGCATGTGTCTTTGTTAGGTTTTAACTAGAAAAGTGAGTGGTTGATTGATGTTCGATAAGGGTGGTGAAACAATAATGGAAAAATATAAATGATCTCGAATTAAACTGGTTAGCTTCCATTGTGTCATTGGGAGGGATTGACAGTCCTTGGTGATTGCAAAATTACCAGTAAAGACTATTGCTAACTTCGGACAGCTTATTGTAAAAACGGAAAAGAAATTTAGTGTTAGCTAAAGTTAATGATTCGCGATAATTTCGTTGATATCACCAAACTAGCACTTAAACTTAACTGGAACTCTTAACTGTGAGGCAGTTTTCATTTGGAAGACAAGTCAATCAGATTAAACACTATCTCGTTTTTTCATCACCCTCCTTCATTGTGTTGTTCAGATGATTGCATATTAATTTGGAATCGATTTCGTGGACATCCGGCAAAGTCAACGAAATCGTGATGCTGAATGAAAACGAAAATTTTATCTGAAATTCAATCGGCCCTTTTAAATTGTAAATATTAACAAACACTTTTAGTAGATTAGCAAGATCATGAACCGAAGCGATAGCGGAGGTTCGTGACGCTAGTCGACTCCCTAAGAAAAGAAAACAACCAACGGGAGACTAAGGAACCTATATATAGGCGAACATTTTAACTTTTCCAACCTGAACCAAATCAAAAAAAAATTATGTTCAAACGAAAGTGCTCGTCAATACGAGTTCAACGAGCTATAGATCATTAAAAACAGTGGTCCACATCCGGAGAAAACACCACTTGAAAACCACTTGAAATGAATCATCTTCACACATTTTCAGCACATTTTCCATATTCGAGTTAATCGAAATGTTTCATGTGGATTTGATATACGTATCGAACCACTACATCTGTTTGCGAAAACTGCGCTCGCACTTTTGCCAAAACTTATATTAATTCAATCTTAACACTTTTTCATCGGCAAATCAATAAATTTTATTGAAGTTTTTTACTTAATTTCTGTAAATTTAATTAAAACATTTTCATGCACATTTCCAAAAAACACACTTAAAACACACTTATATGAAAGCCATTATTTCATTCATATGACAAAAATATGACAGCTACATTTCTATTATAATGATTGTGTAGTAGATCAGTGTTGCCGTGCTTCATATAAAATGTGCGCGAAATTATGAATTTGAAAAATTTGTTTGTTCGCAAAATTTTTGGATCATTTTGGAATTTCAGGTTTCAGGTTTCAATGTGGAATTTGTTTTAGGGTTAGAATGTCCAACAAAATGGTGGAAAGCAGCCATCTTGGAAATTCTTTGAATTTTTTGTATTTATATTTAGGCCTATATGGCACATACACAGTTGCAGTAAATTGATAATCATAGAGTTTCGTTGACGGATAACTTTTTCCGGCATTTCAAGAAAATAGCGGCCATCTTGAAATTTCGTATTTTTTAGATATTTTCGGCTATAGAGAGTTAGGATAAAGTGTCGCTTGTACAGTTTCGTTGACGGAAGACTTTTTTCGATATTTCAGATCATGTCGGCCATCTTGAAATTTCGTATTTTTGAGGATATTTCCTGCTGTACGGCATGTAGGAGAGTTAGGATAAAGTGTCGGCTTGTGCAGTTTCGTTGGGTGGAAAACTTTTATCGATATTTCCAGAAAATGGCGGCCATCTTGAAATTTCGTATTTTTGGAGATATTTCCGGCTATACGGCATGTAGAGAGTTGGGATAAAGGTGTCACTTGTACAGTTTCGTTGGTGTAAATCTTTTTTCGATATTTCAAGAAAATGACGGCCATTTTGAAATTTCGGATTTTAGAGATATTTTCGGCTATACGGCATGTAGAGAGTTGGGATAAAGTATCGTTTGTACAGTTTCGTTGGTGGAAAACTTTTATCGATATTTCCAAAAAATGGCGGCCATCTTGAAATTTCGTATTTTTGAGATATTTCCTGCTGTACGGCATGTAGAGAGTTAGGATAAAGTGTCGCTTGTACAGTTTCGTTGGTGGAAAACTTTTATCGATATTTCCAGAAAATGGCGGCCATCTTGAAATTTCGTATTTTTGAGATATTTCCGGCTATACGGAATGTAGAGAGTTGGGATAAAGTGTCACTTGTACAGTTTCGTTGGTGTAAATCTTTTTTCGATATTTCAAGAAAATGACGGCCATTTTGAAATTTCGGATTTTAGAGATATTTTCGGCTATACGGCATGTAGAGAGTTGGGATAAAGTATTGTTTGTACAGTTTCGTTGGTGGAAAACTTTTATCGATATTTCCAAAAAATGGCGGCCATCTTGAAATTTCGTATTTTTGAGATATTTCCTGCTGTACGGCATGTAGAGAGTTGGGATAAAGTATCATTTGTACAGTTTCGTTGGTGGAAAACTTTTATCGACATTTCAAGAATACGGCGGTTATCTTGAAATTTCATATTTTTGAAATATTTTCGGCGATACTGCATGTTCAACTTAAGAAAACACAATTTTAGATCATTTATCAGAGTTTTAATGTCCATCGACGCACCCAGTGCATTAAGTGTTTCCAGTGTATGATAACTTGGCGCAAAATATCATAAGTGGAAACAACTTAATTGACTGGGAACATCGATGACTGTTAAAATTCGAAAATGTCTCAAAATGTTCCGAACCAAAAAAAGCCCACTGTAATTGTACGGTATGTAGAGTAGACTTGGGATAAATTGTCACTTGTAGAGCTTGCTTAACTCTATGTATTACCCAAAACTTCCAAAACAACTGATATCCCACAAAAACCTCAAAGAGGAAAAGGTGACGCTAGTGTAGTAAAAATTAAACTTCCAAAACATTTGATATCAGTTTTGGTGACGCATTCTGCGCCTCAACGTAATCAATTTTCACCAAGAAAATTTTGACAAGAAAATATGTCGACTAGAAGTTTACCGATGAGATTTTACAACGAAAGTTTTACAAAAAAATGCGTCACAAAGTGGCAGATGATTATTGTCGTATGAGGGGTTTCCTCAGCATCTGCCACTTGTGACGCATTTTTTTTGTAAAACTTTCGTTGTAAAATCTCATCGGTAAACTTCTCGTTGACATATTTTTTTGTTAAAATTTTCTTGGTGAAAATTGATTACGTTGAGGCGCAGAATGCGTCACCAAAACCGATACCAAATGTTTTGGAAGTTTAATTTTTACTCCACTAGCGTCACCTTTTCCTCTTTGAGGTTTTTGTGGGATAGATCTATTACTGAAGGAAGAAGATGTACAATTACTGAATGTTTAAATCTGCTACTAGGTTAGTTTTAAACAGCGCATTTTGGCATTGTAAAAATAATTCGGACTCTATTTCGCAGATGTCATTAATAGATTGAAGAGCGTTGGTTCAAAGCATTACCTTGTTATTGATACAGAATCTTGTACTTCACTCATTTTGATATCAAGTGGAGGCCGTACATCTTCTTGTCGTTACTGTCGACAATGGACACTGATAAAAAAAATTTCGTCAACATACGTCCAGTATGTATGAAATGGTTGGCAGACAGCTTCATTTCTGCCTTACTTCGGATATGTATATTCCAACGTCTGACATGTATATCGTACATGTCCGACGTATAATCACACATACTGTACGTGTCACTCGTATGTTTATACGTCGAACATGTACGATATACATGTCAGACGTTGGAATATACATATCCGAAGTGAGGCAGAAATGAAGCTCTCTGCCAGCCATTTCATACTTACTGGACGTATGTTGACGAAATTTTTTTATCAGTGGATGAATAAGGTTGAAATAAATATTGGCCTTGTCGCCTTGTGAGCAACACCATTCTTTACTGTTTTATCAAATCAGAAGAAAAAAGTAAAACGTGAGTTGAAAATGCTGCAATAAAATGCGAAACGATAAATAATATCTGATCAAGAGCATTCACTCAAGGACATATTAATGAAATTTTTAAATTTACTAACTCCACGTTATTAAATGAAAGATTTTACTCTCATTTAAGTACCAAAAACTTCGGAATAACAGAGCTGCGTTTCGACAATATCCACCTTATAGCCTTCAGTTATGTATATATACGAGAAAAAACCGGAACATTGTCTCTGCTCGGGGAAACTTTATTCATTGGAAAATATTTCTACGTCTATTTCGGAACGTAAAAAGGGTATGGAGGCTGAACGTTATTCGTTATTAAGATGGATAATGGCCATTAGCAGGAAAGCAAAAAGTAAATCTTCACGGGTTGTTATGTGAGTGTGTAGTTGAGACGTTCAGATTTATACGAAGGACAAAAAACACTTAGTTCGAAAATGAAATAAAATTTCTCGATTGCCTCCCGTTAAAAAAGTAACAAAGTGATAGAGATGATATTATATTGTGCAATGCTTGTTACACAAATCGTTTTGCACTTTATTGAGTTGTCGTTGGAGAGATGTCTCAACGCCGATAGATGAAATGATAAAAGATTTTTTTTTTATTTGATGACAAATTAATGTTAGGTACACCGCGATTTGAGATGAAGTTTAAAAAAATACAATCAATTTTCAACGGTGAGGCGGTCGAGGTGCTCTGAGCACTGATCACTATAGTAAGTTATAATTTGCATTAGTAACTTTTCTTTACGATATCGGTTAAAAGCAATTTTTCAGCCTTAATAGTTCCAGTGAGAAGATGTTGTATCGAAGAAATGTGTATATCATGGCCCTACGTTTGTGACATAAATCTGTCTATTTTTAGTGAATCATAAAATGACCCTTTAGAATTCATCCAAAATAGACAGATTTTCATAAATTTACTATGTCACTTTAATGAAACTTTATTGAAACTTTTGAACTACTAGCACGATTTGGCAAAGCACCTAGCAGGGTAGTAGAAAAAAATAAAGTAGTACTTTAATCGAAGTACCTTTTTTCATAATGTCATTGCAAAATTACCATTAAGGCTGCTAATGGTATTATTGGTATAAAAAAAACTAGATGAGGCGACATAACTACACGGTCAATATCGTCAGGAACGATAATTATCGTTTTTTAGACGATAGTATCGTCCAAAAAACGATAGTATCGTTTTTTTAGACGATACTATCGTCCAAAAAACGATATTATCGTCCAAAAAAATTTCATCCAGGACGATAATATCGTCTAAAATTATAAATTTTAAAATATTTTCAGGACGATATTATCGTTTTCTTGACGATATTATCGTTTAAAAAACGATTTTTTTAACGATAATATCGTTTTTTTTGGACGATACTATCATTTTTTTGATGATACTATCGTCTAAAAAACGATATAATCGTTGAAAAAACGATAATATCGTTTTTTTGACGATAATATCGTCCTGGATGAAAATATCCGCTGGACGATATTATTTTCTTTTTCCGAACAAATTTATCGTTATTTTGGACGATATTATCGTCCTGGTCGATAATTTTTGAGACGATAATATCGTTTTTAATTAATTTATTTTTTTTTAATTTGAGACGATAATATCGTCCAGGACGATAATATCGTTTTTAATTTATTTAAAATAAAATTCTAGACGATAATATTGTCCTGGGAAAATTACACAGACTAATTATGAGACGATGTGAGAAAAAAAAATTTAACTCCTAAGTTCCGACACCGTTCCGGCGCCCGGCTCGCATTGCGGCCCTCCGCTTCGCTCCGGGGCAATGGGCCGGATCGCTCGGCGTGTTAAAACGCTTTTTTATGTACAATCAAAGTTGGTATTCATTTCGTAAAAAGATGAATTATTTAGGGACCCAAAACTAAACGATAATATCGTCCTGGGCGATATTATCGTTTTTTTAAACGATAGTATCGTCCAGGACGATACTATCGTTTAAGAAAACGATAATATCGCCCAGGACGATATTATCGTTTTGGACGATATTATCGTACAGAAAACGAAAATATCCATTAGATTTTCTAGAACGGTAATATCGTCCAGAAAACGATAATATCGTTTTTTGAACGATAATATCGACAATAAAACGATACCAGACAATATTTTAGAATTTTTCAATTTAGACGATATTATCGTCCTGGATGAAAATTTTTGAGCGATATTATCGTTTTTTAGACGATAGTATCGTTTTTTAGACGATAGTATCGTCCAAAAAACGATAATATCGTTCCTGACGATATTGACGGTGTGGAAATGTCCGCCACCAAAAAACTACTCTATTTGACGTGGTAAAACCTTTATTACCCTGCTAGGTGCGCTTTGATTTGGCTAAACTTTTCAGGGTGTGTCAAGGACGTAATTCTAAGAAACTAATTTGAAGGAATTTTCATAACATCTTACAATTTCTGAGCTATGACCGTTTTAAGCTAGGAAAAGGAATTAAAAGGAATGGTTAAATTAGGGAAAATATTTTCTGAAAGAATGGAATTCAAACGGAGGAAGGCCGAAACATCTGCCAATTTGTGACGCAAAGTTTTTTTTGGTATAATTTTCTTTCTAAATTTGTTTTGGATCGGTCTGTGGTTTTTAATAACAAATTTTTCAATCAGCTGTTTGCATTTTCCTCATTGTCTGCCATGTGTGATACTTTTTGCGTAACAAAGCTGTAAGCGTCACCCCCACCGATGTCAGTTCTTTTGTAAGTGGACAAAAGGACTTGGGTCACACCTTCACTGTAAGTGGTTTTGGGCGATATGTTATCAAACGATTATAAGTTGAAAATTGAAGGAGTACTATTCGCTATTGTATTATATAGAGACTATTTGCACAATCTGTGAATAGTTTCTTCTTGGCTCTTCGCACCTTCTTAAAATACATACTTTTCCAATGTCGAACAAACCGTCTATATTACTGGGTGAAACGTTCTATTTTTCTGTTGTAATCAGTAATATTTCTATAAACAAAGGGAATCACTTCAGACAAAAACATCAATTACTGGAGCACACGGAAAAAAAAGATTTGGAAAGAATTGTTTGCTAGAAATATATTTATAGTTGTGACAAATATATTTATATTTGTCCACAAAATTTCAGGTAATTTGCTTGTCACAATTATATTTAATTATTTGTGACAAATTATTTCAAAATATATTCGTTACAAATATATAAATATTTGTAGCAAATATGTAAATATTTGTTACAAATATGTAAATATTTGTTACAAATATATTTAATTATTTATGACGAATTATTAAAAAAATATTTGTGGCAAATAATTAAATATATTTCGGACAAATATTTATATATTTGTAACGAATATAGTTAATTATTTGCTACAAATGTTTATCTAATATATTCGCCACAAATATTTATATATTCGATACCAATTTTTTACATTAAATTGGTATTGAATATTTCTTTTTTTTCCGTGCATACAGTTTGTGAAATAGTTATTTATCTACCAAGGTAGGTATGAAGGTATTTTTTCGCACTAGATGTCGATTGTCGATCCGAGGCGAAGCCGAGGTCGACAAGACGTCGTGCGCGAAAAAATACCGGCATACCTACCGTGGTAGATACAACGTTTTTCGCAATTTCGGGGCCATAATCACCTTTCCAATGCAAAATATTACCAAAATTTCTACCAAACATTCACATGCAAACATGAATTCATTCGGAACGATCAAGCAACCTGCACTATATACACATTGCAATGTGATGTATAGAGACGCGCTAAATAAAATCAAGTAGTCAATGCTTAGTATGTACGCTTCAACAATACGTTCTGTATAATTGTGTGACTCTGTAGCCGAATGGCTATGGTCGTTGCTTGGTGTTTAAAAGAATTTTGGTGTTGGATGTTCAAATCCTGGTCTGTGCAGAGTTTTTATTTATAAAATTTAGTCTTTCTTAAAGGTACTGAGCTATGTAGCGTGCGAAAAAAAATGTGAAAAAGCCCAAGTGCGAAAAAATAATCAATAACGCACTGTGAAATAAATACCTTCAAAACGACATTAAATGGATGCATGGAAAGGTGATGATTATGGACCGGAATTGCGAAATAGTTATTTATCTACCAAGGTAGGTATGAAGGTATTTTTTCGCACTAGATGTCGATTGGCGATCCGAGGCGAAGCCGAGGTCGACAAGACGTCGTGTGCGAAAAAATACCGGCATACCTACCGTGGCAGATACAATTGTGTGACTCTGTAGCCGAATGGCTATGGTCGTTGCTTGGTGTTTGGAAGAATTTTGGTGTTGGATGTTCAAATCCCGGTCTGTGCAAAGTTTTTATTTATAAAATTTAGTCTTTCTTAAAGGTACTGAGCTATGTAGCGTGCGAAAAAAATGTGAAAAAGCCCAAGTGCGAAAAAATAACCAAAAACGCACTGTGAAATAAATACCTTCAAAACGACATTAAATGGATGCATGGAAAGGTGATGATTATGGACCGGAATTGCGAAAAATATTTTTAATGAAGCGATAACCATATTTTAAGCAGGAAATTCTTAAGAAAGTCGGTTTCGAATGTGCATTTCTGTATACAGAGTTCAATGATAATTAAGTGGCGTGAAACAAAGAAGACCGAAAGAAATCTTAAAATGAGATTTAATTGATTCGGAATGTTATCAAATGCTAGTATAGGTCACTATCCGAGAGGAAAACCACTCTTTTGTGATTATCATGGTTAATCGGCAACATGACTTTTATGAATACGCACTGTAAATCGGTGATTAGCCACCATATTTCACGATTAATTGTAGTTTTGCGACGATTCCCCCATTTAAATACAAGTTCCTCAATTCGTTATCATGTTAATCAAGTCAAAAAAGATAAAGTGGCCAACGTCACCCATACCTCCCAAGTGTTTTGCTGTAGTTTTTTAAGGCTTTCCAAAAGTTGCAACTTTTTTCCCTTAAAATAGCTCCAAAACTGCATGCACGACAAATTTCAAAATTTTTGTTGCAAACACCGTGTCAGTCGTTTTTGGGCTTAACCGATAACTGCCTCTATTTTTTCGCTTAAAAACCAATTCACTTTTCACTACTTCACTTTTACATAAATTTTGCTATATAAGCGAACACTAGCCCAGTGCTCATTACATATTTTTGTCATTGTTGCCGATAACAGATGAGTAGCCGTTTCAGATCACAAATGCTTCTTTCTTCTTTTGAATTCAACATTCCCCATGTCAAACAAATAGGGAGATTGAGTTGACAAAGTATATGGAATCGTAAGTATTCCAACCGTGTCTCAGTGAAATCCATCGATTTCATCAAAACTGAGAAAAAAATATCGAAGAGAAGAGTCATGTTAACTCTCGATGATAATGAGTAAAAATGAACTCTTGATAAATCAATTGTACGCTTTCAGACGACAGTGAGTGTTTGAAACCTGAGAAGTCTGCACGTACATAGGAATTGTATACGCAAGGAAAAAATGGTTTTTCTACTACATGGGCTACTTATAATTACCATCACTACCCAATTAACAACGACCGAGGAAATGTTTTCAACCACCGAATTTCAACTATTGAATTCGACTGATTTTGCTTTAAATGAAGGGGAATTAGACGGCATAACGTTGATAAGTGAAAGAAACGTAAACAGTTGCAACGACATCAACATGACATGTCTTACTGAGATTCAACTCGTAATGCTGGAGGAGGCTGTAATCAGAGTATCATTAGCTGAAATTGAAGAAGGAAACTTAGAATTCCTGTGGGACTTTTTGAAGAAGATAAATCCAGGCGAAGAACAGCCAGTGGAAAAAATCATCAAGCGAAGTGTACAGAAATATGCCAATCAAGCGTTTAACACGTCTACTCTACGATTAAACAGTTGCTTTGGAAATGGTTTCCTCAAATTAATAAAATGTGTGAATCAATCGTCAAATAGGAATTGGAAATTGGCTGGATATCAAACATTGTTCAGTGAAATTTCATTCAACACAACAACCAATCAGACACTCTCACTTTGTCTAAATTTACAACATTCCGTTAATCAGGATGAATTGATTAACACCGATAAAGACTTCAAAACCTTGCTGAATAACATAGAATTGTTAATAGATGAATTCAATCAGTCTTCCCAGGATCTGTTCGGTAATTCAGATTCTCACTGTGGCCGGCCATTGATTCATTTTGAGTATTTAATTAAACGAATCTGTTCACTTTATCCAAATAAAATATTGCAGCTATGGAATGGGATATGGATGGAACATTCGTTGGAAGTTTTTCTTCAGTTTATATTGGAATTAGAAAAGAACAATCGAATCAATTACACGTTACCAGCTATACCGTACATAAAAGACGAATTATATTCTACTATTGACAACACTTTACAATCCAACAAGACGTGCTACCTACGCCGTCAATTGCACATGATATTACAAACACTTCCAAAGAGTGGTACTTTAAGGAAATTATTATCACGGAATAAATTCTACATCTTGGGCGCGCGTTAGCATAGCGCCCGTGACGCAAGTCCTATTACTAGAAAAAATTTCAATTTTTTTTTTGTTGTAGACTGCAGAACCATATATACAGCAAATATTGAAGTTCTACAATTCAAAGACAAATGACTCCAAATGACCATTAAAAAAAACTAGGCGTCCGTACGAGTTCAACGAGCTATCACACGTTCTTGCAGCTTAAAATTTGGCCACGCAAAAAATCTTCCAAGAAGCCCCATTTCCATACATTTTGGTCAATTTCAGTACTTTAAACGAATTGAAAAAATCCTATGTTACTTTGTTAGTCCGTCCGTCCGTCCGTCCGTCCGTGTTTCCTATCTTCTAAAGTATTCTTTAGATTTTGTTGAAATTTTGGGAGTAGATTCTAGTCGTCATTCTAAGACATTCCAGAAAAAAAAATTTGGGGGAACCGGCCTCGTTTCAGAGCTAGAACACCTTTAAGTGTGTGTGTGGATGGGTATGGTAGAACTTTGTTTGCTTTTGGTATTTGGTAAGCTCTGCTCGCCTCACTTTTTTCCCTAAATTTAGTATTTTTTAAATTTTTAAATTTTCAAAATTTTTTAAATTTTTCAAAATTTTTAAAATTTTCAAAATTTTTAAAATTTTTTAATTTTTTTAAATTTTTAAAATTTTTCAAATTTTTTTAAATTTTTTCAAAATTTTTTAAATTTATCAAAAATTTTTCAAAATTTTTTAAATTTTTCAAATTTTTAAAATTTTTCTAATTTTTTTAAATTTTTTCAAAATTTTTTAAATTTATCAAAATTTTTTCAAAATTTTTATCAAAATTTTTTCAAATTTTTTAAATTTTTCAAAATTTTTTTAATTTTTTAATTTTTTCAAATTTTTCAAATTTTTAAATTTTTTAAATTTTTCAATCTACTAATTCTTCCAAAAGAACTGATATCAGTCAAAAACACTCAAAAGAGTAAAAGTGACGCAAGTCCCTGTGCATACTTTCCAAAACAACTGATATCGCTGGAGGTGACGCATTCTGCGCTTGTACGCAAAAACTGTAACAGCAAAAATTTGACCAAAGAAATTCTAGAAACAAAATTTTACCAAAAACATTTCGCGTCACAAGTGGCAGATGTTGAGGAAAGTACTTTTAAGAAATTTTTTAAAATAGGCAAGAATATGTCCTAATACGTCCGAACCATCTGCCACTTTGTGACGCAAAATTTTTTTGGTAAAATTTTGTTTCTAGAATTTCTTTGGTCAAATTTTTGCTGTTACAGTTTTTGCGTACAAGCGCAGAATGCGTCACCTCCAGCGATATCAGTTGTTTTGGAAGTATGCACAGGGACTTGCGTCACTTTTACTCTTTTGAGTGTTTTTGACTGATTAAAAATGCGTATAATCAGCAATATCTACATATGGAAAGCATACAGAAGGATCCTCGTATTTTCACGATGCCAGACCGAAACTACAGTTGGACAGTCGAAGCTTCACAGTATACATATCCAAAGAACATAATAGAAATCATTGACAGAGATCGAATATGGATTGTAATGCAAAAGTGTGCGGTTCATGATGAGTGGTACGCAACCGGGATTTGGGGTCGTAATCCATTCGATTTTAAAGCGAAATGGATTACGGAAATTGTTGAAAACGATAAACTCCGTCTACAAAATATCGAAAGTGGAGAATACTTACGTGTTGGACGTGAAAATGTCGTCACAACTTCGAACTTGAATGAATATGATCGGAGTAAATTCGAATGGATTCTGGAAAGCGTTCAAAATGAAGATTACTTTGACAAAGGGTATGAGTGCAGTTCTCCGATAGATCGACTAAAACAATTTGGTAACACAATTGAAAACACTGTTATTTTAGAACTAAACTGATAGACGGCCAGTGTTGTTTTTTACGAAAGAATAATAAACGGGCTGTTTGCAAGAAAAGCAAGATTATCTTTTCAACAACTATTTATTAGTTCGGATAACTACGAATTGTAATAGGACTTTTTGAAGTATCCCCAAGTCACTGTTCCTTTGTACATATTCCGCCAATAGACCTTTTAAGTTGAAAAAAAGACTAGATGGTCTGGAGGGATGAATTGACAGTTGACAGCTGTGATCGGTTCGCTTTTGGTCACTATCGTTCACTTTTCACTTTTATTCAACGAAAGTGAACACAATCAATGAAAAGCGAACAGATTGCAGCTGTCAGCTGTCAATTCATCCCTCCAGACCATCTAGTCTTTTTATCAACTTAAAAGGTCTATGAGTCACATCGAAACTTTTTGTCGTGAAGTGACAGTTTTGACATTGACATTTCTGACGTTGTCATTATTGACATCTGAAAATTTTTGTCATAACCTCAATTGAAAACGTGAACTGTACACAAAACTTGTCTTTAAACAATTAATTTTGAATAATATTACAGTGTTATCGTATCCTTATTGTAATATTTACTGTAATATTATTCAAAATTAATTGTTTAAAGACAAGTTTTGTGTTCAGTTCACGTTTTAAATTGAGGTTATGACGAAATTTTTCAGACTTCAAAAATGACAACGTCAAAAATGTCAAAACTGTCACTTCTGGACAGAAAATTTTGATGTGGTTTGACTCTACACTTCGATTTTCTTCTTTTAGAAATGACAAGCGTTTTACCTTAGAACAATTAAATCTGGGTCTTCATTTGTTAAAATCATGACCAAGTACTTCTTACAAAATCTTTTACATGCTATATGTTTCAAGCACTACTTTCGACGCCCTTATCATATAAAATCCATTACATAACTCGGATCAACAAAATTCACACGAAAACTATACTTGCCATCTTTTAACCCTAGATATTATGAACCTCTGTCCAAATGTTCATTTTGACAAGTGGTAGATTGTTATCCTAAGCCGAAGGCGCGGATCATGATCCCACTCGTCAAAATAAACTTATAATAAAATTTTGTTAAAACATTTTTGGTAGTGGACTTGCGTCACACCCGCATACTAACGTGCGCGCATGATGTGACATGTTCCGTTTCTTCATTTAACTATTCAAATATCGTTCATACTAAAATGGTCGGTAGGGTGGAAACAATACTCTCTCTAGCAAAAAAACTCTCAGCTCTCTCTGCCAAATTCACACCTTATTTCTTTGTATGCTACAAACACTCTTCTACATTTTGGCTGACTACGCTGTAATGTACATGTTAATTCCAAAGGCTACTTGACTCTTTCACCACCTTAATAAAAGTAGTTCGGTTGCTAGAGAGGGTATTGGTGGAGATATTCAAAGTTTCACAGCGATGAAATGGAATACTTATAGTTGTAAGTTATATATTCGTACAATTGTAGTATCAAAGAAACCAATGAAACTTTTCTGAGCAGCATGTACAACAATAAAACTAATTATTTTTTTAATTAACGAAAATATTATTGTGTAATACCACGAAAACTATCAAACCATAAACAACAAACAAATTAAAAACAAAACTTTTATGGGGGCAATGGGACCCTCATGAAATCAGTACCAACTCCATAAACAGATTAATTGTATTTTTTTAGATATTTGTTTTTTTTTTTTTTTTAAATAAAGTTAAATAATAATTTCCAACAATGAAAAATATTCGTCGAAATTGAACGTGTTCTAGTCGATGTTTTTTCCGCTTTATAACGATATGCATTATATATCACTGTGCATTATTAATTAAGTTGGTCACTCTATTTATATGAATGGGTTTTTGAGAGGCTTTTTCGTTCGGTGCAGATTTCATTGCGAAATTTAATTTATTTTTTATTAGATTTATTAAATTTTAAATTTAATTTTTCACAACGCAATGATGGTTTGGCCAGTTTGGATATGGTTTCCCTTATATGGAGAAATTACTAGGTATGATATAGATGTAGGTTATTGGCACTTAGGACTGTTGCTGGGGCCATACATACAATTATTTTTTCGTAACTCAGGCGAGAAAATAGTGATCTACCAACTACTTAAATAGCCTCAGCATATTCGGAACAAATAACTATTTCACGTGTGCAGTATTTTCTCCACTGAAATGCAATGCGAGAATGACATTTCGTTGACGTTTTGCCTCATGAAAATTCGACATAAAAAAAATTCCCTCGCTTCGCTCTGTACGCAATTTTCGCTATTGTTGAAATTTTGTATTTTCTCTTGTTTTCAAACAATTAACTGTTTCATGAGTGCATTTAGAAAATTTCATTTTGCCACTAAAAAGCCATTGAGAAAATCACTTGTTCCTGTCACAAAAGAGTGCAAAGACAAAATAAACACTGACAAAAAGTAAAATCGAGAAGAAAATATTCATAGAAAATCCTTTGACAGTCAAAAGGAAATTCTTTATAATTTTACGAAAGAAAATCCTTAAGAAAATCTGCGAAATCGTAAAAAATCCTTTAACAGGCTAAAAAATGGTATTTTACATGACTAGCGATAAAAATATGAAAAGTAGAGTTTTCGTGTGAATTTTGTTGATCCGAGGCGTTGCCGAGTTCAATAAACACACGAAAACGAGACTTTTTATATTTTTATCCCGAGTTTTGTAATGGATGTTACATGCCGTCAAAAGTAGTGCTTGAATAATGAAAAGTATAGTTTTTCATGTAGCATGTAGCATGTAAAAAACTTTGAAAATCCTCTGGCAATCCTTGGAAAACAATATGTAAATCCTCAGACGAGTGAATTTTTGAACAGTTTCTTTTTCGTTGCCATTAGCGATAAAAACGTTGAATATAACTCGGGATAATGCGCTTGGTTGCATAAATAACTATTTTTCAGTTTTTGTTGATTAGTTTTTCATGCTTTTCCCCATCTCCGGGGAAAATTGAAAATTTCAACTATCTCTTCTTGAAATATCTTACTTTGTTCTCTTACTAAACAAATAATTATTTCATTCAACACACTTGACTGAAAAACTAGTTTTTTGTAAGAAGGAAACAGGTACTTCGGGCAGTAAATATCCATGAAATGTCATCACTGTGAAGTTGGTTCACAAAAAAATAGAGCGCTTACATACATTAGTAATTTTATGTCGGCATGTACTAGAAAATATAAAATTTATTGCAGCATTAGTACAAAATCACAGGTTACAATACATCACAAAAAATTAAAGTCACAGATAAAAGACTTCCTCCATGCTATCGCTGGGTTCGAAGCATCCCATTACCGCTGCCACATTGCCCTTCTGTATGGCCATACTTATGCGTTGTTTGAGGAAAGTTTTTGACCTTGGATCGTTAGTCTTCAGCTCTATCATCTTTCCTAATTCTTCGACAAATTTAATTGCGTCTTCACACCACGGTCCGACGGTAATTTCGGTAGATCAAAGTTCCGTATTTGGATTCTTTTCGTTTGGCCTTGTCATCAGCTGCTTTTCTTGCTGCCCTGGTGCTGTAACGTAAGTTGCTGGGGGCAAATGTGTCGGTACAAGTGTCTGACCTTTGTGCCATGGAATCAAACTTATTCCGTCGACCCGTTTTCCGTCTTCTCGAAATAGCCCTGGCGGTTCTAATTTGGCTGGAATGTCTACTGTGGTGAGGGTTCGTTTTATGGTGTTGTTGAGGTCCGAGTGTCTTGGTCCTCTTCCAGCGCTCTTCTTGCATTTTAACCCATGTCTACCTTTACTTGTGACCATCGATCCGCAGCGACAAAGGTGTGGTGTACATATATCTACGCCTAATCTGAGTCCGATAATGATCCTGAATGAGTTATTTTCGAGTAGAGTTCCTAGATTCCGTGATGGCAGCACGTTGAGCCATGCACCAGATTCAGGTTTTCTGATTGCCAAAATTCTCGCCACTTCTTCGTCGTTGTCGAAGCGTAGTTCGTTGAACAAACGGTCGATTTGGATTATATCCCATTGTTTTTGCAGTTGGGGACGTTCTGGGTGACTGGAGTCGGGATTCAGTTCTTGCCATGCGTTAATACCATCCATGTAACCGGATATTTCGTCAATGGTGAGCGTGGGTAAATGTAACATAATACTAACCATTGATGACACTCCGTTCACTGATGACAGGAAAGCGGGTAAAGCCAAATCTCGGACTCTTCGTACTCCAAGGCCACCACTACGTACTGGGAGTGATGCCAAAATCCATTGATCTTGTAGAAGTGTCGAATTTGTTATAGTTTCCAGTGTAGACTTGATACAGTTGTCCATTTCTTCGATTAAATCGATGTTGTTCCACGTGGGTGACGTTCTTAGTAGGAAAACCAATTTGGGAATCGATAGGCAGTTTCTCAGTAGGTAATACGCAATTTGATAGTTATCCAGATTGGTAAGCCTTCCGAAGAGAAGCTTTAACTGATCCAACTTTTCTTTGAAAACTTTAACGAAAGCGTTGTCGGTGATCGGTGCTCCGAGGAGTGTTAATTCGTTCACTATTATAATTCCAGGAGACATCGCTTCGAATTTGTTGACAATCTCCGCGTCGACTTCCGAACAAAAGTAGAGCTCGCACTTGGTTGGATTGATCGACAAGCCAATTTTTGCACACTCGTTTATGACTGTTTCGAAATCACGTAGCACCTTTTCCGATTCTCCTGCAATGGTTCCATCGTCCAAATAAAAGACAGCAAATTCTGATATTAGGGCCGCTACCGTAGCTTGAATTGCTGAACAAAATAGCAATGGGCCGCATGGGTCTCCTTGTTGTGCTCCGTTCTCTGACCATATCATGTCCTAGCCATAGAAAAGCAGTGACGGTGTTGCGTAGCATTGGTATAGAAATGGGTATATGTGACAGTTGGGATCAAAAGTCTGTCTATTCCATCTGTCAATGTGACGTTTAAAACGTCAAACCAATTTTTTTTATGTAAAATGGTCACAAAATCGTTTATTTTTTTTCAAATTCAGTAAAGCACACATTTTATAAGGCCACAAAATTTGTTAAAGCACAAGATTCTCTTCATGCCATGCCCTCTCCACGCCCACCGTTGTCGATCTGTTCTAGTGTTCAATTTTTCACAAGCAAAATGAAGCACTATGGTGGGTTTGTCTAGATGTAAGATCTACACACTTGTATGCAGTGAATAGGGAACAAATGTGTTCACGTTTCGGAAACGTACTCCGCTTGTAATTACATACTATACGCTATAGTATGAGCGACCGTTAATGTGTGTGTAATGCACACTGTGTTTTGTTTGAAAACAATTGCTCAGGATTAAAAATGACGCAGGCTATAATTCGTAGTGATGTGTGTTGTGTGTGCTTGTTGATTTCAGGGCTGCCGACAGGCACTTTGTTGTCACTTTTCTAACTGAAAATTTAGATCGTTTCAGAAAAAAATTATTTACTTTTCGAAATCGAAATTTTTAATCCAAAATGAATTGCAAGTTTTTGCCAAACAAATTAAGCTTGCTTGCCGGTGCTCACCGCGCTGAACGCGCCACTAATACTCACTGACTAATGGTTGAATGTTCAATCAACTTTGCATAATTCACTGGCTTGCTACTGGCATAATGATCGCGTTCACTATGGTTGAATATCATTTGCCGCTACATTTATGAGCCTCACACTTGTAGGCTAATGTGTGTGTGTAACACTGTCGAATAAGTTATGCCGTCATGTTAGACCACCACCGGCGCTATGCTGAATACGCAAGATTCCGACTCTGGAATAATGATTCTGAATATGACTCTGAATCTTTCCGAGCGCTAGAGACAGCGTGAACGCATCTCTGTTTTTTCAAAAATTGTACAAAAATTTGAACTGTTTTATTCTGATATCAATATTGATATACAGAACAATTTTTGAAAATAATTTTTCTCCACAAATAATTCTTCTAGGCAGATGCAGCCATAAAGTTTTAAGCATCAATCGTCTAATATTTCGGATTTAGTCTTAATTGTTCATTCTGGAAATTGTGAAAGAAAAAAAAGTTCTACATTGTATTCTCATTTCCAATATTTTTAGCAGTACTTTTGAATAATAGAAAATGAATATTAAAAGTTCACACGATCAAATGAAGTACCAATCAGACTTTGATTGGCTCGTGTTTGGTATGATAAAGTGTCATTAGAACAATCGAACAATCGGGCGTGATTAATTACGCGGTTGTTTAGAACAACTATTAAAGTTAATAGGCGTATATTTAGCGGTACTTAACCGTATGTTCAAGTGTAAAATGAAAAAGGCTCGTCTATCATTGGCTAACAAGTGTGGAGTTTAAGAAAAACTTTCTAATCACTTATCAGAAGCTAACCTTTCATTCGTTTTTCTATCGAAGCAGCCACACAACTACAGTTACCGCGGTAGCTCTCTTGTTCGTTGAGGATAACTATATTTGCAAAGCAATACAAAAGCTTCATTCGCACGAATCGTAGCATCGGTTCTGTCTGAACTTTGAGTCATCACACCCTCTAACCCTCACAGGATGTAGCGTTGTTTGTTATTTGAAAACAAAGAAGAAGAAATTTTCATCAAATAAACAAATATTTATCGGCAGACACCTGTGTGTGTGTTTGTTCTATTACAATTTCGGCAATTGAGACGTTCTTAAAAATGGAGTGCTAATTTGATGTTTTTTTTTCATTTTCAAACAAAAATATTGTTAAGTTTGACCAATTCGCTATTTATTCTGCCGTTACAGAGTAGTAATACGTTAGTTTAGTGATCACAACGGTCTAATATACACGTTGGTCTTATCACTAATATGAAAAAAATTTGGTTGTTCCCCACCACTTCGAATTTGATCCTCGAAGTTTAAGATTATTTAGAAAAATATTTTGAAGATTAATTTCAATTGAAAGAGTTGATTTAACCAGTTATGTTGACTAGTTTAGAATTATGCATCATGAGCACTGATAGCGCGAGTAGATGACACTAGTCGAATAACAGAAGATTTTTTGAAGTTTTTTTTTGCTTGCAACGACTTTTTATGGCAACGATTATACATCGTCAATAATTATTACGACCAAAACTGAAGCAAGCGATTTGCTCTTAGATCGGCTTCTATTTTCAAACCATTGGTTATTACTAGAATCTTTCTAACTAGTTCACAGCCTATGCTAGACATTAGCGATACTGGTTAATAGATTTGAGG
>NW_023503439.1:0-19051 GCF_014529535.1 Bradysia coprophila
CCAGAATTCGGTTGTTTTCGTTTCGGCGACGGACTCTCTTTAAGACTCTCCAAACATTCATCACAGACCATTATGCGGCTGCGGTATATGTCTGTATTCGGGATGAATGTCTTCGAGGTACAAATCAATTTTCACTGTTTCACTAGTCAACATGCATCAAAAAAAAACTTCAACACTTTCCAATACTTTAACATCTAAGTCACTTTAATCACAATAGACTGTTGAAAAACTGATACAAAAATCAAAATTTACGTTTACAAATGCAATAAAAACTTTGTTGACATTCTTCTTCTTCAAAAAAAAAATGACCGTGTCATAATGACCGTCTTTTCTAAATTTCTCATTTCTCTTTAGAAAATACAGTCATTGTGAGAATTCATCGCTGTACCACCTTTGGAACAAACATTTTAGAGTATTTTATGGCATACGACCCATAAAGCACTAAACGGATCTGTATTTGAAGGAAAACGCATTAGTGTTAAACAGTTGCCATTTTATATCATTTACAATACCTACAATATTCCGGCAAAACAAAACGTTCTCTGATTTTTTAATGGATAATAAAGTTTCAGATATAATTTACTTAACTTTTTAATCAGCGTGTTGTTCGGTCATGTGATCATTACACTCTTAACATTCTACGGCAACGGCTATTTTAACTGTTTTGATGCAGAATTTTGTTGTTAAATTAACAATGAATTTATTTAATGAATTCATTACAAGCAAGGCCACTTCGTGGCATACCCGTCATCGGTAAACTTCTAGTCGACATATTTTCTTGTTAAAATTTTCTTGGTGAAAATTGATTACGTTGAGGCGCAGAATACGTCACCAAAACCGATATCAAATGTTTTGGAAGTTTAATTTTTACTACACTAGCGTCACCTTTTCCTCTTTGAGGTTTTTGTGGATGCTTCTATTACAGTGACCAATATTTCGTAAAACTATCGGCCAACGGAAGACGAATTGTTCCTGTACCAATAAAGTTTTATTGCCACAAGCTTTGCCAAATAGACTTTTATTTTTTGCAAAACGTGCAGCGCATGTGTGCGTGCTTGACACCTAACTAATTACATTTTTGACATGAGGTGCAAGAAGTTTTTGGAATATCATCTGGAAGCTTGTAACGTTCATCGGGTCGAGGACGATGGCACCCAGATTTCACGATGTTAAAGATTGTAACTGGTTGTACTGAAGATGAAACCCTTTAGAAAGGCAGTATTGAGGGTCATCTCGAAACAAGAGTGGGAGAACGCGTGTAGGCCCCGACGGTTGATTGCTCCTTGGGGCACGACGGGAGCTTATTATACGGACGTTCCACGCGCACATAACCCCATTTCTTAGAATAATGTATATGAAATCATAAATCAAGCACAACGAAAAATTGTTCGATACGACCGATCGGCCGACCGATTTGTCTTTTTTTTCATAAAATGATATCCAATTTTCCAGGTTTCCATTTTTGTGGTACAGTCAGGGGTAGTGAGATTTCAGCATAAATTTTCTTCAGCTGTTCTTCAGCTGATCCACCCATGCAAAAGCTGAATACGGTCTCTAAACAAATCAAATCTAATCAAATCAAGTGACAATTTATCCCAACTCTCTACATGCCGCAGAACGAGTAGAAGCAAAAATATTTTACAAATACGAAATTTCAAGATGGCCGTCATTTTCTAGAAGTGTCATTCGCCAACGAAACTGTATGAATAAGTGACGTGGTGCATCGAGGTGACGTGCGGTGCATCGTGGCGACGCGTAGTGCACCGAGGTGACGCGTTGTACACCGAATTGATGCGTGGTGCATCGAGGTGACGCATGATGCACCGAGTTGTTGCTTCGTGCACTGAGGTGACGAGTCGCGTACCGAATTTTTGTTGTTCAGACGCTGAATGCGTCACCCTCAGTGATATCAGTTATTTTGTAAGTAGACACAGAGAAATTGTGTCACTTTCACCCTTTAGGGTTTTTATGACGTCACGGTTAGTGTGATTGATGAGATTAGCGAAGATGTGGTGAAGCCACGGCAATGAACTAGAAGTGGAGATGCCATAGAATGTAAAATCACGCTGATCGATTCTAAGTTTTCTATTTTATTATAAAACTCAATTCTATCGAAATTTTCGGTTTCGTCGTCGCATATCAATTAGAACCGCAAATAGCCGTTACGCAAACCTCGAAATATCAATCAGAACCGCGAAAAGCCGTTACGCAAACCTCGAAATAAGAACAACATTTTTCTAACGTATTCATTTAGATGGACCGTAGCGAGCACGGGCTGGTGGAGCAAATATCACAACTGGAGAAGACTTTTAAGGAAAACGCGTACATAACCAGAATCGTACGACTACAGCTATCGAAACAAATGAGCCTTCCGGAAGTGACAATAAAGATATGGTTTCAAAATTGGCGGATGAAAGCCAAGTTGGAAAAACATGTCAGCATGTCGAACTCTCCATAAAATGAATCCACCAGTGCAACAAAGAAGCCTTTATACCATATGCTTAGATGTATCACTAAAGTAGTAGATTGAGTAAACTCTAACGTTATAGATTGACCACTCCGTTTTACTATCCGCTTTATTATACATCTAGTAACCAATGTCACTCGTGTCAAATAATTCGACTCTATAGACTCTGAAATCCTCATCTTGTGGAGGTGAAGCAGCCGTCAGTGTAAGATTTTGCGGAGCACTTGTGGCTTGCTGCGATGTACCTTCATTGGGCACAAAATTACGTAAAAATCGAAATATTTGATACTGTGAGAATTAGTGGGCAAAATTAGCACGAAGAATTCGAATATTGTACCACACAAATCTCTTGAATTTAAAAAAAAAAAATTTAGAACGATTACCTTGGGGATGAAGTTGAAAACTTTCAGAGACCGCAAGTGTACCCCAAGAAAAGTGATTTATTCCAATGGATTGAAAAATATGTAGAAGGTTTGTCCCAGAAACAAAAACCAAACTTTTCATTCGCAATACTGGATTTGCAAAATACTAAACTGACAGCTATACCAAAAATATCAACGCCTACATGTGTTGGTGTAAGATTCTACCGCACGAGTTACCTGTCTAGGAATAATTCATCTAAGCAAAAAACAGATGCACCGTCCGAAGTTTCGGAATATTTGGGTAATAAACTCATTACTGAATGACTGTATTTACTGCAAACAGTGAACCAAAAATACGAAAATTCATTTGGCTGAGCAATATCGGAAATTTGTAATGAAAAGAAAGACAAAATTGGAAAAGATAATTCTTGTCATACACTCAGGTACGTTGGTCCTAATGTAATATTAGGAGGCTAATGAGTTTATTACCCGACGATTCCCAAACTTCGGACGGTTCATTTGGTTTTGTTGTTGTGGTGGAAAATGAAGGTACATATAGTCGCCGATTGCGCAGAGTGGCCAAAGAAGGGATTAAGGGTAATAAAACTTTAATATTTGAGAGGTATTGCATTTCTTTCCAATCCTTGTATTTTTTAGTTAATCCTTAAGTGCATTCCATGGTAGCGGAATGGATATCGCAACAGTAACACAACTAACCTACTTGAAGAAGGAGCATATGGACGAGTCCTAAGAGTTAAGAATGTTAGCACCGGTAAACTTCCAACGCTGAAGGTGGTCAAAAACGAGCAGGTGAAACGTAAATAATCGCGCTTAAAGTCAGCGCATGCAGAGATCCATACTGCAAAAGTTTTTGCATAAATATGTGTGGGACTTGAGGATATCAATTCCACAAGAGAAACATGTGTACTCGATGAGAGTTCAGAATGATATGATTTTATTTAGAATAAGCAACCGTATTTATAGGCACAAAATATTTACAAATGAATACTAGAACGCCACATATGCTTAGCTGGTTCAACTGTTGCTGGCACGTGTGCATTGCCTTGTAGTGATAATACTCTACCTCTATACCACTCTAAACGTAGGAGAACCGGAGTGGGGATCTGACTGACTTTTTTGAAAATAGTTGAAAAATGTGAGTTATCGGAATCTCTGTGAATCCGTCCTTATAACTACAACACGATCGTTCGCGAAATTTACGTTAAGTGATTCTCCAGCGCCATTCGTGTCTGTGCTTAAATCGGTTGGCGTATTTCTCACCAGCAGATACATTCCGTCTTCTTTTGAGTGCGACTGCACTAAAGCAATGTGCTTACTACTTGTACGATTCTGTGCAGCCAGAATTTTGCAGAAGCTTCGGCCACTTTTGAAACGGCGAGAAACGGCACTTGCTTCAAATGGTGCTTCATGGACTTGATATTTGATTCCCATATACCGCCAAAATGAGGTGCTCTTGGTGGGATGAACGACCAATTGAAAAAAAAAATTTGATGCCCTTGTTTGCCGCATGGCTAATCACTTGATTGTAATCCAACATTGACTGTTCGCTTTCAACTGCTAGTACATTCTTGGCTCCAATGAATTTCTTCGAATTATCTGAATGACAGCGTTCTGGTATACCTCTACGACTAATGCGGTCGAAAGCCGCTTCAGTTGTCTGGTCACTAACAACTTCGAGATGGTGCAGCTTTCGTAGCAAAACAGAAAAAAAGTGCAAGATATCCTTCATAAACAGGAACCTTCGGTATCGATTTTATAACTTCCCCATTAATGACTATTGGCTTTATGCGTGTGTCCCTCTTTCATTGCTAAATGATGCAAGTGTCTGTAAATAGCCTCAATATAAACAACACACAGACGCCTCGGGTAATAGCGGCTGTGCATCAACAGAGCAATCGGACAGAGAAGGAAAGGCGTCATCGGGCTGAAGTTAGCCCAACGCCAAAATTATGACTAGTAACAAATATGCTTATAAGTACATAAGATGTATGTGGATGTGTGTACACTGTACATAACAAATCATATTACATGAAGAGTTATGCTATCGCTATTATGTACTTATGCCGGCCTCGAATTTGGGTCGGACCCAAATGTTCCTTAACTTTAAATTGTATACATTTGGGTCGGCCCAATATGTTCAGCTCTTATGACTGCCTCGAATTTGGGTCGGACCCAAATGTTCTTTAACTTTGACGGCCAGTACATCGGATCCATTAGCTTGTTAAAGTTTACCGAAGAACATCCAATACGAAATGATACAAATCTGTATTCGGTGATATCCCGACATTTTTTCACCAATTTTCGAACGTCAACATCATTAGGTGCAATACCGATGGAGTCTCTGATGTAATTCGTCAAATCCTCTTCTGATGCGTCTCGATGTATTCCAGAAATCCAAACCGCCTTCTCTGGTTTCAGACGAAGTGGTTAGATAGGCTTGCCAATAACATTGTTTGATGTGCCCGTAATAATCGGTTTAACTGTCTTCGGAGTACGTGCATGTGTAGGCTTCGAGAATTTCAGCGTACGTCCTTGTTTAGAAGATTTCGGCGTCCCTTGTTCCATTACTTTCTTGACTCCTTCTTTCGCCACATTAGCGTACGAAATTTTTCTGCTTACTGTGCTTATTTCATTCAACGATTCCTTAATCGATGACAAGTTTTCACCATTGACTTTACTGGATTCACCAATTGCTGTTGTTTGATCTTTCATCGACTCAATCGAAGTCTGCAAATTTTCTATGGTTTTCGTTTGATTATCTATCTTTTGAGCCAACGATTCAACGACAGATTGCAGTTTTTGACCTTCTTTTCCTTTCAACGGAGTTGATCCCGACACAGCAGTTTTCGACACGGACATCGTCGGAGTACGAACATCAATCGTTGTCTGAATCATGTTGGCCCCAGAATTCGGTTGTTTTCGTTTCGGCGACGGACTCTCTTTAAGACTCTCCAAACATTCATCACAGACCATTATGCGGCTGCGGTATATGTCTGCATTCGGGATGAATGTCTTCGAGGTACAAATCAATTTTCACTGTTTCACTAGTCAACATGCATCAAAAAAAGCTAAACTTCAACACTTTCCAATACTTTAACATCTATTAAGTCACTTTAATCACAATAGACTGTTGAAAAACTGATACAAAAATCAAAATTTACGTTTACAAATGCAATAAAAACTTTGTTGACATTCTTCTTCTTCTTCAAAAAAAAAAAAAAAAAAAATGACCGTGTCATAATGACCGTCTTTTTCTAAATTTCTCATTTCTCTTTAGAAAAATACAGTCATTGTGAGAGTTCATCGCTGTACCACCTTTGGAACAAACATTTTAGAGTATTTTATGGCATACGACCCATAAAGCACTAAACGGATCTGTATTTGAAGGAAAACGCATTAGTGTTAAACAGTTGCCATTTTATATCATTTACAATACCTACAATATTCCGGCAAAACAAAACGTTCTCTGATTTTTTTAATGGATAATAAAGTTTCAGATATAATTTACTTAACTTTTTAATCAGCGTGTTGTTCGGTCATGTGATCATTACACTCTTAACATTCTACGGCAACGGCTATTTTAACTGTTTTGATGCAGAATTTTGTTGTTAAATTAACAATGAATTTATTTAATGAGATTCATTACAAGCAAGGCCACTTCGTGGCATACCCGTCATCGGTAAACTTCTAGTCGACATATTTTCTTGTTAAAATTTTCTTGGTGAAAATTGATTACGTTGAGGCGCAGAATACGTCACCAAAACCGATATCAAATGTTTTGGAAGTTTAATTTTTACTACACTAGCATCACCTTTTCCTCTTTGAGGTTTTTGTGGGATGCTTCTATTACAGTGACCAATCATTTCGTAAAACTATCGGCCAACGGAAGACGAATTGTTCCTGTACCAATAAAGTTTTATTGCCACAAGCTTTGCCAAATAGACTTTTATTTTTTGCAAAACGTGCAGCGCATGTGTGCGTGCTTGACACCTAACTAATTACATTTTTGACATGAGGTGCAAGAAGTTTTTGGAAATATCATCTGGAAGCTTGTAACGTTCATCGGGTCGAGGACGATGGCACCCAGATTTCACGATGTTAAAGATTGTAACTGGTTGTACTGAAGATGAAACCCTTTAGAAAGGCAGTATTGAGGGTCATCTCGAAACAAGAGTGGGAGAACGCGTGTAGGCCCCGACGGTTGATTGCTCCTTGGGGCACGACGGGAGCTTATTATACGGACGTTCCACGCGCACATAACCCATTTCTTAGAATAATGTATATGGAAATCATAAATCAAGCACAACGAAAAATTGTTCGATACGACCGATCGGCCGACCGATTTGTCTTTTTTTTCATAAAATGATATCCAATTTTCCAGGTTTCCATTTTTGTGGTACAGTCAGGGGTAGTGAGATTTCAGCATAAATTTTCTTCAGCTGTTCTTCAGCTGATCCACCCATGCAAAAGCTGAATACGGTCTCTAAACAAATCAAATCTAATCAAATCAAGTGACAATTTATCCCAACTCTCTACATGCCGCAGAACGAGTAGAAGCAAAAATATTTTACAAATACGAAATTTCAAGATGGCCGTCATTTTCTAGAAGTGTCATTCGCCAACGAAACTGTATGAATAAGTGACGTGGTGCATCGAGGTGACGTGCGGTGCATCGTGGCGACGCGTAGTGCACCGAGGTGACGCGTTGTACACCGAATTGATGCGTGGTGCATCGAGGTGACGCATGATGCACCGAGTTGTTGCTTCGTGCACTGAGGTGACTAGTCGCGTACCGAATTTTTGTTGTTCAGACGCTGAATGCGTCACCCTCAGTGATATCAGTTATTTTGTAAGTAGACACAAGAAATTGTGTCACTTTCACCCTTTAGGGTTTTTATGACGTCACGGTTAGTGTGATTGATGAGATTAGCGAAGATGTGGTGAAGCCACGGCAATGAACTAGAAGTGGAGATGCCATAGAATGTAAAATCACGCTGATCGATTCTAAGTTTTCTATTTTATTATAAAACTCAATTCTATCGAAATTTTCGGTTTCGTCGTCGCATATCAATTAGAACCGCAAATAGCCGTTACGCAAACCTCGAAATATCAATCAGAACCGCGAAAAGCCGTTACGCAAACCTCGAAATAAGAACAACATTTTTTCTAACGTATTCATTTAGATGGACCGTAGCGAGCACGGGCTGGTGGAGCAAATATCACAACTGGAGAAGACTTTTAAGGAAAACGCGTACATAACCAGAATCGTACGACTACAGCTATCGAAACAAATGAGCCTTCCGGAAGTGACAATAAAGATATGGTTTCAAAATTGGCGGATGAAAGCCAAGTTGGAAAAACATGTCAGCATGTCGAACTCTCCATAAAATGAGTCCACCAGTGCAACAAAGAAGCCTTTATACCATATGCTTAGATGTATCACTAAAGTAGTAGATTGAGTAAACTCTAACGTTATAGATTGACCACTCCGTTTTACTATCCGCTTTATTATACATCTAGTAACCAATGTCACTCGTGTCAAATAATTCGACTCTATAGACTCTGAAATCCTCATCTTGTGGAGGTGAAGCAGCCGTCAGTGTAAGATTTTGCGGAGCACTTGTGGCTTGCTGCGATGTACCTTCATTGGGCACAAAATTACGTAAAAATCGAAATATTTGATACTGTGAGAATTAGTGGGCAAAATTAGCACGAAGAATTCGAATATTGTACCACACAAATCTCTTGAATTTAAAAAAAAAAAAATTTAGAACGATTACCTTGGGGATGAAGTTGAAAACTTTCAGAGACCGCAAGTGTACCCCAAGAAAAGTGATTTATTCCAATGGATTGAAAAATATGTAGAAGGTTTGTCCCAGAAACAAAAACCAAACTTTTCATTCGCAATACTGGATTTGCAAAATACTAAACTGACAGCTATACCAAAAATATCAACGCCTACATGTGTTGGTGTAAGATTCTACCGCACGAGTTACCTGTCTAGGAATAATTCATCTAAGCAAAAAACAGATGCACCGTCCGAAGTTTCGGAATATTTGGGTAATAAACTCATTACTGAATGACTGTATTTACTGCAAACAGTGAACCAAAAATACGAAAATTCATTTGGCTGAGCAATATCGGAAATTTGTAATGAAAAGAAAGACAAAATTGGAAAAGATAATTCTTGTCATACACTCAGGTACGTTGGTCCTAATGTAATATTAGGAGGCTAATGAGTTTATTACCCGACGATTCCCAAACTTCGGACGGTTCATTTGGTTTTGTTGTTGTGGTGGAAAATGAAGGTACATATAGTCGCCGATTGCGCAGAGTGGCCAAAGAAGGGATTAAGGGTAATAAAACTTTAATATTTGAGAGGTATTGCATTTCTTTCCAATCTTTGTATTTTTTAGTTAATCCTTAAGTGCATTCCATGGTAGCGGAATGGATATCGCAACAGTAACACAACTAACCTACTTGAAGAAGGAGCATATGGACGAGTCCTAAGAGTTAAGAATGTTAGCACCGGTAAACTTCCAACGCTGAAGGTGGTCAAAAACGAGCAGGTGAAACGTAAATAATCGCGCTTAAAGTCAGCGCATGCAGAGATCCATACTGCAAAAGTTTTTGCATAAATATGTGTGGGACTTGAGGATATCAATTCCACAAGAGAAACATGTGTACTCGATGAGAGTTCAGAATGATATGATTTTATTTAGAATAAGCAACCGTATTTATAGGCACAAAATATTTACAAATGAATACTAGAACGCCACATATGCTTAGCTGGTTCAACTGTTGCTGGCACGTGTGCATTGCCTTGTAGTGATAATACTCTACCTCTATACCACTCTAAACGTAGGAGAACCGGAGTGGGGATCTGACTGACTTTTTTGAAAATAGTTGAAAAATGTGAGTTATCGGAATCTCTGTGAATCCGTCCTTATAACTACAACACGATCGTTCGCGAAATTTACGTTAAGTGATTCTCCAGCGCCATTCGTGTCTGTGCTTAAATCGGTTGGCGTATTTCTCACCAGCAGATACATTCCGTCTTCTTTTGAGTGCGACTGCACTAAAGCAATGTGCTTACTACTTGTACGATTCTGCGCAGCCAGAATTTTGCAGAAGCTTCGGCCACTTTTGAAACGGCGAGAAACGGCACTTGCTTCAAATGGTGCTTCATGGACTTGATATTTGATTCCCATATACCGCCGAAATGAGGTGCTCTTGGTGGGATGAACGACCAATTGAAAAAAAAAATTTGATGCCCTTGTTTGCCGCATGGCTAATCACTTGATTGTAATCCAACATTGACTGTTCGCTTTCAACTGCTAGTACATTCTTGGCTCCAATGAATTTCTTCGAATTATCTGAATGACAGCGTTCTGGTATACCTCTACGACTAATGCGGTCGAAAGCCGCTTCAGTTGTCTGGTCACTAACAACTTCGAGATGGTGCAGCTTTCGTAGCAAAACAGAAAAAAAGTGCAAGATATCCTTCATAAACAGGAACCTTCGGTATCGATTTTATAACTTCCCCATTAATGACTATTGGCTTTATGCGTGTGTCCCTCTTTCATTGCTAAATGATGCAAGTGTCTGTAAATAGCCTCAATATAAACAACACACAGACGCCTCGGGTAATAGCGGCTGTGCATCAACAGAGCAATCGGACAGAGAAGGAAAGGCGTCATCGGGCTGAAGTTAGCCCAACGCCAAAATTATGACTAGTAACAAATATGCTTATAAGTACATAAGATGTATGTGGATGTGTGTACACTGTACATAACAAATCATATTACATGAAGAGTTATGCTATCGCTATTATGTACTTATGCCGGCCTCGAATTTGGGTCGGACCCAAATGTTCCTTAACTTTAAATTGTATACATTTGGTCGGCCCAATATGTTCAGCTCTTATGACTGCTCGAATTTGGGTCGGACCCAAATGTTCTTTAACTTTGACGGCCAGTACATCGGATCCATTAGCTTGTTAAAGTTTACCGAAGAACATCCAATACGAAATGATACAAATCTGTATTCGGTGATATCCCGACCTTTTTTCACCAATTTTCGAACGTCAACATCATTAGGTGCAATACCGATGGAGTCTCTGATGTAATTCGTCAAATCCTCTTCTGATGCGTCTCGATGTATTCCAGAAATCCAAACCGCCTTCTCTGGTTTCAGACGAAGTGGTTAGATAGGCTTGCCAATAACATTGTTTGATGTGCCCGTAATAATCGGTTTAACTGTCTTCGGAGTACGTGCATGTGTAGGCTTCGAGAATTTCAGCGTACGTCCTTGTTTAGAAGATTTCGGCGTCCCTTGTTCCATTACTTTCTTGACTCCTTCTTTCGCCACATCAGCGTACGAAATTTTTCTGCTTACTGTGCTTATTTCATTCAACGATTCCTTAATCGATGACAAGTTTTCACCATTGACTTTACTGGATTCACCAATTGCTGTTGTTTGATCTTTCATCGACTCAATCGAAGTCTGCAAATTTTCTATGGTTTTCGTTTGATTATCTATCTTTTGAGCCAACGATTCAACGACAGATTGCAGTTTTTGACCTTCTTTTCCTTTCAACGGAGTTGATCCCGACACAGCAGTTTTCGACACGGACATCGTCGGAGTACGAACATCAATCGTTGTCTGAATCATGTTGGCCCCAGAATTCGGTTGTTTTCGTTTCGGCGACGGACTCTCTTTAAGACTCTCCAAACATTCATCACAGACCATTATGCGGCTGCGGTATATGTCTGCATTCGGGATGAATGTCTTCGAGGTACAAATCAATTTTCACTGTTTCACTAGTCAACATGCATCAAAAAAAGCTAAACTTCAACACTTTCCAATACTTTAACATCTATTAAGTCACTTTAATCACAATAGACTGTTGAAAAACTGATACAAAAATCAAAATTTACGTTTACAAATGCAATTAAAAACTTTGTTGACATTCTTCTTCTTCTTCAAAAAAAAAAAAAAAATGACCGTGTCATAATGACCGTCTTTTTCTAAATTTCTCATTTCTCTTTAGAAAAATACAGTCATTGTGAGAGTTCATCGCTGTACCACCTTTGGAACAAACATTTTAGAGTATTTTATGGCATACGACCCATAAAGCACTAAACGGATCTGTATTTGAAGGAAAACGTTAGTGTAAACAGTTCCATTTATATCATTTACAATACTACAATATTCCGGCAAAACAAAACGTTCTCTGATTTTTTAATGATAATAAAGTTTCAGATATAATTTACTTAACTTTTTAATCAGCGTGTTGTTCGGTCATGTGATCATTACACTCTTAACATTCTACGGCAACGGCTATTTTAACTGTTTTGATGCAGAATTTTGTTGTTAAATTAACAATGAATTTATTTAATGAGATTCATTACAAGCAAGGCCACTTCGTGGCATACCCGTCATCGGTAAACTTCTAGTCGACATATTTTCTTGTTAAAATTTTCTTGGTGAAAATTGATTACGTTGAGGCGCAGAATGCGTCACCAAAACCGATATCAAATGTTTTGGAAGTTAAATTTTTACTACACTAGCGTCACCTTTTCCTCTTTGAGGTTTTTGTGGGATGCTTCTATTACAGTGACCAATCATTTCGTAAAACTATCGGCCAACGGAAGACGAATTGTTCCTGTACCAATAAAGTTTTATTGCCACAAGCTTTGCCAAATAGACTTTTATTTTTTGCAAAACGTGCAGCGCATGTGTGCGTGCTTGACACCTAACTAATTACATTTTTGACATGAGGTGCAAGAAGTTTTTGGAAATATCATCTGGAAGCTTGTAACGTTCATCGGGTCGAGGACGATGGCACCCAGATTTCACGATGTTAAAGATTGTAACTGGTTGTACTGAAGATGAAACCCTTTAGAAAGGCAGTATTGAGGGTCATCTCGAAACAAGAGTGGGAGAACGCGTGTAGGCCCCGACGGTTGATTGCTCCTTGGGGCACGACGGGAGCTTATTATACGGACGTTCCACGCGCCACATAACCCATTTCTTAGAATAATGTATATGGAAATCATAAATCAAGCACAACGAAAAATTGTTCGATACGACCGATCGGCCGACCGATTTGTCTTTTTTTTTCATAAAATGATATCCAATTTTCCAGGTTTCCATTTTTGTGGTACAGTCAGGGTAGTGAGATTTCAGCATAAATTTTCTTCAGCTGTTCTTCAGCTGATCCACCCATGCAAAAGCTGAATACGGTCTCTAAACAAATCAAATCTAATCAAATCAAGTGACAATTTATCCCAACTCTCTACATGCCGCAGAACGAGTAGAAGCAAAAATATTTTACAAATACGAAATTTCAAGATGGCCGTCATTTTCTAGAAGTGTCATTCGCCAACGAAACTGTATGAATAAGTGACGTGGTGCATCGAGGTGACGTGCGGTGCATCGTGGCGACGCGTAGTGCACCGAGGTGACGCGTTGTACACCGAATTGATGCGTGGTGCATCGAGGTGACGCATGATGCACCGAGTTGTTGCTTCGTGCACTGAGGTGACTAGTCGCGTACCGAATTTTTGTTGTTCAGACGCTGAATGCGTCACCCTCAGTGATATCAGTTATTTTGTAAGTAGACACAAGAAATTGTGTCACTTTCACCCTTTAGGGTTTTTATGACGTCACGGTTAGTGTGATTGATGAGATTAGCGAAGATGTGGTGAAGCCACGGCAATGAACTAGAAGTGGAGATGCCATAGAATGTAAAATCACGCTGATCGATTCTAAGTTTTCTATTTTATTATAAAACTCAATTCTATCGAAATTTTCGGTTTCGTCGTCGCATATCAATTAGAACCGCAAATAGCCGTTACGCAAACCTCGAAATATCAATCAGAACCGCGAAAAGCCGTTACGCAAACCTCGAAATAAGAACAACATTTTTCTAACGTATTCATTTAGATGGACCGTAGCGAGCACGGGCTGGTGGAGCAAATATCACAACTGGAGAAGACTTTTAAGGAAAACGCGTACATAACCAGAATCGTACGACTACAGCTATCGAAACAAATGAGCCTTCCGGAAGTGACAATAAAGATATGGTTTCAAAATTGGCGGATGAAAGCCAAGTTGGAAAAACATGTCAGCATGTCGAACTCTCCATAAAATGAGTCCACCAGTGCAACAAAGAAGCCTTTATACCATATGCTTAGATGTATCACTAAAGTAGAAGATTGAGTAAACTCTAACGTTATAGATTGACCACTCCGTTTTACTATCCGCTTTATTATACATCTAGTAACCAATGTCACTCGTGTCAAATAATTCGACTCTATAGACTCTGAAATCCTCATCTTGTGGAGGTGAAGCAGCCGTCAGTGTAAGATTTTGCGGAGCACTTGTGGCTTGCTGCGATGTACCTTCATTGGGCACAAAATTACGTAAAAATCGAAATATTTGATACTGTGAGAATTAGTGGGCAAAATTAGCACGAAGAATTCGAATATTGTACCACACAAATCTCTTGAATTTAAAAAAAAAAAAAAAAAAATTTAGAACGATTACCTTGGGGATGAAGTTGAAAACTTTCAGAGACCGCAAGTGTACCCCAAGAAAAGTGATTTATTCCAATGGATTGAAAAATATGTAGAAGGTTTGTCCCAGAAACAAAAACCAAACTTTTCATTCGCAATACTGGATTTGCAAAATACTAAACTGACAGCTATACCAAAAATATCAACGCCTACATGTGTTGGTGTAAGATTCTACCGCACGAGTTACCTGTCTAGGAATAATTCATCTAAGCAAAAAACAGATGCACCGTCCGAAGTTTCGGAATATTTGGGTAATAAACTCATTACTGAATGACTGTATTTACTGCAAACAGTGAACCAAAAATACGAAAATTCATTTGGCTGAGCAATATCGGAAATTTGTAATGAAAAGAAAGACAAAATTGGAAAAGATAATTCTTGTCATACACTCAGGTACGTTGGTCCTAATGTAATATTAGGAGGCTAATGAGTTTATTACCCGACGATTCCCAAACTTCGGACGGTTCATTTGGTTTTGTTGTTGTGGTGGAAAATGAAGGTACATATAGTCGCCGATTGCGCAGAGTGGCCAAAGAAGGGATTAAGGGTAATAAAACTTTAATATTTGAGAGGTATTGCATTTCTTTCCAATCTTTGTATTTTTTAGTTAATCCTTAAGTGCATTCCATGGTAGCGGAATGGATATCGCAACAGTAACACAACTAACCTACTTGAAGAAGGAGCATATGGACGAGTCCTAAGAGTTAAGAATGTTAGCACCGGTAAACTTCCAACGCTGAAGGTGGTCAAAAACGAGCAGGTGAAACGTAAATAATCGCGCTTAAAGTCAGCGCATGCAGAGATCCATACTGCAAAAGTTTTTTTCTGCTTTGAATTAAGCCCATAAAGCTATGAGTAAATTCGCGAAAATACATCCGATTTCGGCTGGTCGTTTTACAAAAGAATTTCTCATCAAAGAACACAATTCCCTGAAATTGTCCACGATTCAATCTCCGTTCAAAACTCTTTCTTAAATTCTACAAAAAAGAATTGTGTTCACCGTCACGTCGTTTCTAGTTTCATATACACATGTGAGTTGTTATCAAATTATCAACTTTACCTTTGACGGTGCCTTTTGTGCGTTTTACTGTCTTTCCACTCTGATGGTCCTTTAAATGAACTATTAGCTCGTATTTGAAAACGAAATTATCGTTACATAAATCACACTCAAAACGACTCATTATTTGATTATTTGGTTTTAGATACAAAATCAATTTTTTTATACGACAAAGTGCCGAGCTCACAGTCAAGATACTTTTGAGTGAATAAATGTTCTGCAGTTGTATATCTCCTGTACATGAAGTGGTGTCTGTGATGCAGCGGCCACATATCAGTACATCAAAACCAAAATATATTTGGAAGAATATTTATGGGCCTGATCACGTAACATTGAGAAGTGCAGGGAACACTTTCGTCGTCTTTAGCAATTGTGATCAGAATCAAAAAGTTAGAAGCCACTTCATGGTAGGACTTGGTTTCAAATTCTGATACAAATTTAGATTTTAAAACAAATAATAAACGTAAAACTTAGAAAGGCCAATGTCCGTCTGTTATCATTGTAACATTATTAAACTTTAACAGATTCATTTTTACACGTAATTTTTTGCTGTAATTTGCTGTAATTTGTTTGCAGAACCTAAGCAGGACCTAAGCAAATTTAATTGAAAAGTTGTTGCATATTATCGCCTCTCAAGTTAGGGCCAATTTGTGGTCTAGTCTGACCTCCACACAAATAGAATTTAATTTTCTTTGTCGAAAACCACCTCTATCCCTCCCAAATATTGTATTGGTGTGTAGATCATACATCGCTAGATTTTATGGAAGCGTTTTAAGGTCCGGAAAAATCCACGAAATTGAAGACTTCATATCAATCCAGATTATTATCTCGGCTTCCTGATGTCCGAATTTCATGATCTAAGAAGCCATTTTGCTTGAAATTACTCAGAGATGATTCATACAAAATTTGGTAGACATAGGAAATGAGAAGAAGGGAGCAGTTTAGACCACATATTGGCCCTAATTTGAGAGGCGCCCAGTAAACGTTTTCTTTTTCATCGTAATTACCTCCATAGAACATCAGCATAAATAATTGACTGAAATCGATAATATGCAATGACTTTTCAATGTTTGTTTCAGTCGCACCATAGTCCGTTATCCAAATTACGGCAGTTTTTTATATCTCGATTTTCTAAATCCAGTTCCATTGAAAAAACAATTAAAACAGAGGAAATAAAATAATTTGGACTTTCGTTAACAATATACTTTTTTCCAGACATTTTGCTGAAGTTCATCTGAGATATACTATTTTTGGTACAAAATGAGATCAGAAGATAAGTACATCGTCTTTTTTTCTTTGAATTTGGTTATAACTTTCATCCTTAATTTCAGATCTATAGGCAATATTCAAAAAAGACGTTCACCTGTCCGCGTTTTTTCTATGCTTTATTACGTTACTGTCACACTTTTAACGACCCTCTTCATACCTAAAAAACGGACGTCTTTTTTGAATGATGCCTAATTGGATATTCATCTACAGCTGCCCTGATCAACGGAAGACACTTGCTGATCGTTTAATATTTTCATCTTAATTTTAATTGTTAAATTGAATACATATCCCCTGGTTGTCCCGAACCAGGCAGGTTTCCATGGTTTCCTGACCCAATAGTCTATTGAGGCTTCACTTCGTAGACCTGATGTAATTTTAAGACGTCCATGGGCGGAATTCGTCTATACGAATTTAGGGTTTGAAGGAAATAAACGTAAAACCATTTAATTCACTTTCTCACTTAAATACGCATTTTTTTACAAAGTTTATCAAAAGAATTTTGTCTAGATTTGTTTGACGTCATTTTTATATAAGGTAATTTCTACATTGCTTAAACGGATGGGATAACTATAAAACAGGTAAGGTCTTACCCTTAAGAATTTTAGCAAATGTTACCACTGTTGTCATTATGTTGCCCTCACATTGACCATCATATCTCGAGTTGGTGTGTGATATAAACCAATACAAGAGTTTCGATTATAGATTTTCATTTGTGTGAACGATGTAATGTCGAAAACTGAACATGTAGATTGAAATACGGCATTTTGGACGCGCCTATTTTTACTTTGGTCGTAAATGTGTCGAACATTTTCAGTAGCAACCGATAATATGAAAACTTCAGGAAACTATCAAATATTTTACCACTGAAAAATTAATTTTCACTATTGCTCACATAGCGCGATGCCTCATACGGATCGCCTTACTGTACCCTGCAACATTTTGATCTAAGTCGAGAAGGCTGAACAGTTACGATAAGGCACTAAATGATTCTTAGTACAGAATCTGTTGTACAGATTAACAATAACACCGAAATCAGTAAATGTTGCCCAACTTTGTGGACCGTAATTGAACCTAGACACTTTGGAAAAGTGTAGTGCCGATCGATGAATGTTTAGTGAAGCTCAGTGAAGATCAAAATACTATTCTCATGGACTCCACTCCTCCGAAAACATTTGGTGAAAAATATAACATTTTTGAATGATCAGGATCGCTCTGGGTCTGAGCACATTCTGCTTAGATTTCGATTATACACCTTCTGAAGATTCATCAAACCGATTTCCTGTGTCGGCTGTTGACCCTGTTGCACTAATCGCTGAAATTTGCATTCACAGTCAGATAAAATTGGAATGTTCTTCTGCTGCCTATTCTCAAAATTATTTCCACTATGTTTTTGTTTTGTTTATCTGTCATCGATTTTATGTTACTTATAAAACTCGTACATAGAGGGAACTTAGTACGTTTGGTATTTTTTTCGTCATTCGGGCTTCGGGTTAATCGATTACAGCAAAAAGCCGCTCAACTGAAAAAAAGTGCAAGATATTCTTCATAAACAGGAACCTTCGGTATCGATTTTATAACTTCCCCATTAATGACTATTGGCTTTATGCGTGTGTCCCTCTTTCATTGCTAAATGATGCAAGTGTCTGTAAATAGCCTCAATATAAACAACACACAGATGCCTCGGGTAATAGCGGCTGTGCATCAACAGAGCAATCGGACAGAGAAGGAAAGGCGTCATCGGGCTGAAGTTAGCCCAACGCCAAAAATTATGACTAGTAACAAATATGCTTATAAGTACATAAGATGTATATGTATGTGTGTACACTGTACATAACAAATCATATTACATGAAGAGTTATGCTATCGCTATTATGTACTTATGCCGGCCTCGAATTTGGGTCGGACCCAAATGTTCCTTAACTTTAAATTGTATACATTTGGGTCGGCCCAATATGTTCAGCTTTTATGACTGCTCGAAATTTGGGTCGGACCCAAATGTTCCTCAACTTTAAATTTTATACATTTGGGTCGGCCCAATATGTTCAGCTCTTATGACTGCTCGAATTTGGGTCGGACCCAAATGTTCTTTAACTTTGACGGCCAGTACATCGGATCCATTAGCTTGTTAAAGTTTACCGAAGAACATCCAATACGAAATGATACAAATCTGTATTCGGTGATATCCCGACCTTTTTTCACCAATTTTCGAACGTCAACATCATTAGGTGCAATACCGATGGAGTCTCTGATGTAATTCGTCAAATCCTCTTCTGATGCGTCTCGATGTATTCCA
>NW_023503440.1:0-19157 GCF_014529535.1 Bradysia coprophila
ATACTTTCTTACGGAATATTTGTTACAGAACTTTGTAAAAACACGTACCGATACGTCCTAATCACGTACAATCCGTTTCAACAGATGCCTATAGTACCAATACGTTTCAACACGTACCGATACGTACCAGAACGTTTCAACACGACCGATACGTACCAAAACGTTTCCACACGGACCGATACGTACCAATACGTTTCGACACGTACCGATACGTACCAATACGTTTCAACACGTATATGATTTGTCATAGATGATTGTCATATCTGAATTTTCATAGATGATTTACTTTGTGACAAACTTTGTTACTGAAACATTGCGACGAAAACTATGTTAAAAACTTTGTAAATGTACTTTGTTACTGAAACTTTGTGAGAAAACTTTGGTACATAACTTTGTGACGAAACTTTGTTACGGAAACGTTGCTATTAATTTGGTACATAACTTTGTGACGATACTTTGTTGTGGAAACTTTGTTATAGAAATTTGTGGCGAAACTTTGTTACGGAAACTTTGCGACAGAAACTTTGTTACGAACCTTTGTGACGAAATTTTGTTACGGAAACTTTGCGACAAAACTTTGGTCCATAACTTTGTGACGAATACTTTCTTACGGAATCTTTGTTACATAACTTTGTTACTGAAACTTAGTGACGAAACTTTGTTACAAACTTTGTGAGGATACTTTCTTATAGAAACTTTGTTACAGAACTTTGTGACGAAACTTTGTTACGCAACTTTGTTACAGAATTGCGACGAAATTTTGTTACAGAACTTTGTGACTTAAACTTTGTTACAAAACTTTGTGACGATACTGTCTTACAGAAACTTTTACAGACTTTGTGACGATACTTTCTTACGGAATATTTGTTACAGAACTTGTAACAAACACATACGATACGTACCGATACGTACTAATACGTACCAATCCGTTTCAACAGATGCCTATACGTACCAATACGTTTCAACACGTACCGATACGTACACACGTTTCCACACGGACCGATACGTACCAATACGTTTCGGCACGTAGCGATACGTACCAATACGTTTCAACACGTACCGATACGTACCAAAACATTTCGACACGTATATGATTTGTCATAAATGAATTGTCATTTATGAATTTTCATAGATTTCTCATATATGAATTGTCATATTTGATTTACTTTGTGACGAAACTTTGTTACTGAAACATTGCGACGTAACTTTGTTAACAAAACTTTGTAACTATACTTTGTTACTGAAACTTTGTGAGAAACTTTGTTACAGAACTTTGTGACGAAACTTTGTTACGGAAACTTTGCGACAAAACTTTGGTCATAACTTTGTGACGATACTTTGTTACATAACTTTGTGACGAAACTATGTTACAGAACTTTGTGACGATACTTTGTTACGGAACTTTGTGACTGAAACTTTGTGATGAAACTTTGTTACGGAAACTTTGTAACGAAACTTTGTTACAAATTTTTGTGACGAAACTTTGTTACGGTTGTTACAGAACTTTGTTACAGAACTTTGTACGAAACTTTGTGACGAAACTTTGTTACAGAACTTTGGTACATAACTTTCTGACGATACTTTGTTACGAAACTTTTTTACATAACTTTGTGACGAAACTTTGTTACGCAAACTTTGTTACAGAACTTGACGAAATTTTGTTACAGAACTTTGTGACTGAAACTTTGTTAAAACTTTGTGACGATACTGTCTTACAGAAACTTTGTTACAGAACTTTGTGACGATACTTTCTTACGGAATATTTGTTACAGAACTTTGTAACAAACACGTACGATACGTACTAATACGTACCAATCCGTTTCAACAGATGTATACGTACCAATACGTTTCAACACGTATACGTACCAAAACGTTTCACGGACGATACGTACCAAAACGTTTCCACACGGACCGATACGTACCAATACGTTTCCACACGGACGATACGTACCAATACGTTTCGGCACGTAGCGATACGTACCAATACGTTTCAACACGTACCGATACGTACCAAAACATTTCGACACGTATATGTTTGTCATAGATGAATTGTCATATATGAATTTTCATAGATTTCTCATATATTGTCATAGATGATTTACTTTGTGACGAAACTTGTTACTGAAACATTGCGACGAAACTTTGTTACAAACTTTGTTACAAACTTTGTTACGGAAACTTTGTGACGAAACTTTGTTACAGAAGTTTGTGACGATACTTTCTTAGGGAATCTTTGTTACAAACTTTGTGACGAAAATTTGTTACATAACTTTGTGACGAAACTATGTTACAGAACTTTGTGACGATACTTTGTTACGGAACTTTGTGACTGAAACTTCGTGATGATACTTTGTTACGGAAACTTTGTAACGAAACTTTGTTACAGAAATTTTTGTGACGAAACTTTGTTACGGAAACTTTGTTACAGAACTTTGTTACTGAAACTTTGTGACGAAACTTTGTTACAGAACTTTGGTACATAACTTTCTGACGATACTTTGTTACGGAAACTTTGGTACATAAGCTTTGTGACGAAACTTTGTTACGCAAACTTTGTTACAGAACTTAAGACGAAATTTTGTTACAGAACTTTGTGACTGAAACTTTGTTACAAAACTTTGTGACGATACTGTCTTACAGAAACTTTGTTACAGAACTTTGTGACGATACTTTGTTACGGAAACTTTGTGACGAAACTATGTTACAGAACTTTGTGACGATACTTTCTTACGGAATATTTGTTACAGAACTTTGTAACAAACACGTACCGATACGTACTAATACGTACCAATCCGTTTCAACAGATGCCTATACGTACCAATACGTTTCAACACGTACCGATACGTACCAATACGTTTCCACACGGACCGATACGTACCAATACGTTTCGGCACGTAGCGATACGTACCAATACGTTTCAACACGTACCGATACGTACCAAAACATTTCGACACGTATATGATTTGTCATAGATGAATTGTCATATATGAATTTTCATAGATTTCTCATATATGAATTTTCATAGATTTCTCATATATGAATTGTCATATTTGATTTGTCATAGATGATTTACTTTGTGACGAAACGTTGTTACTGAAACATTGCGACGAAACTTTGTTACGGAAACTTTGTTACAAAACTTTGTTACGGAAACTTTGTGACGAAACTTTGTTACAGAAGTTTGTGACGATACTTTCTTAGGGAATCTTTGTTACAGAACTTTGTGACGAAAATTTTGTTACATTAACTTTGTGGACGAAACTATGTTACAGAACTTTGTGACGATACTTTGTGACAAAACTTTGTAACGGTAACTTTGTTACAGAACTTTGTGACGATACTTTGTGACAAAACTTTGTAACAGTAACTTTGTTACAGAACTTTTTGACGAAACTTTGCGACAAAACTTTGGTACATAACTTTGTGGACGAAACTTTGTTACGGAAACGTTGCGACAAACCTTCGGTACATAACTTTGTGACGATACTTTGTTACGGAAACTTTGTGACGAAACTTTGTTACGGAATCCTTTGTGACGAAACTTTGTAGACAAACACGTACAGATACGTACTAATACGTACCAATCCGGTTTCAACACGTAGCGATACGTATCAATACGTTTCCACACATACCGAGACGTACCAATACGTTTAAACACGTACCGATATGTATCAATACGTTTCAACACGTACCGATACAACACGTATATGATTTGTCATAGATTAATTGTCATATTTGATTTGTCATAGATGGTTAACTTTGTGACGAAACTTTGTTACTGAAACTTTGCGACGAAACTTTGTGAACAGAACTTTGTGACGAAACTTTCTTACAGAACTTTCTGACGAAATTTTGTTACAGAACTTTGTGACGAAACTTTGTTCCGGAAACTTTGTAACTGAATCTTTGTTACAGAACTTTGTAACTAACACGTACCAGTCCGTTTCAACACATAGCGATACGTACCAATCCGTTTCAACACGTATCTATACGTACCAATACGTTTCAACACGTACCGATACGCACCAGTATGTTTCCACACGGACCGATACGTACCAATACGTTTCGACACGTACCGATACGTACCAATACGTTTCAACACGTATATGATATTGTCATAGATGAATTGTCATTTCATGATTTACTTTGTGACGAAACTTGTTACTGAAACATTGCGACGAAATATGTAACAAAACTTGTAACTATGACTTGTACTGAACTGAGAAACTTTGGTACAGTAACTTTGTGACGATACTTTGTTACGGATAACTTTGCTGACAAAACTATGTTACATGAACTTTGTGAACGATACTTTGTAACGGAATCTTTGTTACAGAACTTTGGTTACTGAAACTTACGTGACGAAACTTTGTTACAAAACTTTTTGTACATAAGCTTTCTGACGATACTTTGTTACGGAAACTTTTTACATAACTTTGTGACGAAAACTTTGTTACATGGAATCTTTGCTGACGAAAACTTTGTGACCGAAACTTTTGTTACAAAACTTTGTGACGATACTTTCTTACAGAAACTTTGTTACAGAACTTTGTGACGAAACTTTGTTACGCAAACTTTGTTACAGAACTTGCGACGAAATTTTGTTTACAGAACTTTGTGACTAAAATTTGTTACAAAACTTTGGTGACGATACTGGTCTTACAGAAACTTTGTTACAGAACTTTGTGACGATACTTTCTTACGGAATATTTGTTACAGAACTTTGTAACAAACACATATCGATACGTACCGATACGTACTAATACGTACCAATCCGTTTCAACAGATGCCTATACGTACCAATACGTTTCAACACGTACCGATACGTACCAATACGTTTCCACACGGACGATACGTACCAATACGTTTCGGCACGTAGCGATACGTACCAATACGTTTCAACACGTAACCGATACGTACCAAAACATTTTCGACACGTATATGATTTGTCATAAATGAATTGTCATTTATGAATTTTCATAGATTTTCTCATATATGAATTGTCATATTTGATTTACTTTGTGACGAAACTTTGTTACTGAAACATTGCGACGTAACTTTGTTAACAAAACTTTGTAACTATACTTTGTTACTGAAACTTTGTGAGAAAACTTTGTTACAGAACTTTGTGACGAAACTTTGTTATAGAAACTTTGCGACAAAACTTTGGTACATAACTTTGTGACGATACTTTGTTTACATAACTTTGTGACGAAACTATGTTACAGAACTTGTGACGATACTTTGTTACGGAAACTTTGTGACTGAAACTTTGTGATGAAACTTTGTTACGGAAACTTTGTAACGAAACTTTGTTACAGAAATTTTTGTGACGAAACTTTGTTACGGAAACTTTGTTACAGAACTTTGTTACTGAAACTTTGTGACGAAACTTTGTTACAGAACTTTGTTACAGAACTTTGGTAACATAACTTTCTGACGATACTTTGTTACGGAAACTTTTTACATAACTTTGTGACGAAACTTTGTTACGCAAACTTTGTTACAGAACTTAAGACGAAATTTTGTTACAGAACTTTGTGACTGAAACTTTGTTACAAAACTTTGTGACGATACTGTCTTACAGAAACTTTGTTACAGAACTTTGTGACGATACTTTCTTACGGAATATTTGTTACAGAACTTTGTAACAAACACGTACCGATACGTACTAATACGTACCAATCCATTTCAACAGATGCCTATACGTACCAATACGTTTCAACACGTACCGATACGTACCAAAACGTTTCCACACGGACCGATACGTACCAAAACGTTTCCACACGGACCGATACGTACCAATACGTTTCCACACGGACAGATACGTACCAATACGTTTCGGCACGTAGCGATACGTACCAATACGTTTAAACACGTACCGATATGTATCAATACGTTTCAACACGTACCGATACAACACGTATATGATTTGTCACAGATTAATTGTCATATTTGATTTGTCATAGATGGTTAACTTTGTGACGAAACTTTGTTACTGAAACTTTGCGACGAAACTTTGTGAACAGAACTTTGTGACGAAACTTTCTTACAAAACTTTCTGACGAAATTTTGTTACAGAACTTTGTGACGAAACTTTGTTCCGGAAACTTTGTAACTGAATCTTTGTTACAGAACTTTGTAACTAACACGTACCAGTCCGTTTCAACACATAGCGATACGTACCAATCCGTTTCAACACGTATCTATACGTACCAATACGTTTCAACACGTACCGATACGCACCAGTATGTTTCCACACGGACCGATACGTACCAATACGTTTCGACACGTACCGATACGTACCAATACGTTTCAACACGTATATGATTTGTCATAGATGAATTGTCATATTTGATTTACTTTGTGACGAAACTTTGTTACTGAAACATTGCGACGAAACTATGTTAACAAAACTTTGTAACTATACTTTGTTACTGAAACTTTGTGAGAAAACTTTGTTACAGAACTTTGTGACGAAATTTTGTTACGGAAACTTTGCGACAAAACTTTGGTACATAACTTTGTGACGATACTTTCTTACGGAATCTTTGTTACAGAACTTTGTTACTGAAACTTAGTGACGAAACTTTGTTACAGAACTTTGGTACATAACTTTCTGACGATACTTTGTTACGGAAACTTTTTTACATAACTTTGTGACGAAACTTTGTTACGGAATCTTTGTGACGAAAATTTGTTACATAACTTTGTGACGAAACTTTGTTACAAAACTTTGTGACGATACTTTCTTACAGAAACTTTGTTACAGAACTTTGTGACGAAACTTTGTTACGCAAACTTTGTTACAGAACTTGCGACGAAATTTTGTTACAGAACTTTGTGACTTAAAATTTGTTACAAAACTTTGTGACGATACTGTCTTACAGAAACTTTGTTACAGAACTTTGTGACGATACTTTCTTACGGAATATTTGTTACAGAACTTTGTAACAAACACATATCGATACGTACCGATACGTACTAATACCTACCAATCCGTTTCAACAGATGCCTATACGTACCAATACGTTTCAACACGTACCGATACGTACCAATACGTTTCCACACGGACCGATACGTACCAATACGTTTCGGCACGTAGCGATACGTACCAATACGTTTCAACAAGTAACCGATACGTACCAAAACATTTCGACACGTATATGATTTGTCATAAATGAATTGTCATTTATGAATTTTCATAGATTTCTCATATATGAATTGTCATATTTGATTTACTTTGTGACGAAACTTTGTTACTGAAACATTGCGACGTAACTTTGTTAACAAAACTTTGTAACTATACTTTGTTACTGAAACTTTGTGAGAAAACTTTGTTACAGAACTTTGTGACGAAACTTTGTTATAGAAACTTTGCGACAAAACTTTGGTACATAACTTTGTGACGATACTTTGTTACATAACTTTGTGACGAAACTATGTTACAGAACTTTGTGACGATACTTTGTTACGGAAACTTTGTGACTGAAACTTTGTGATGAAACTTTGTTACGGAAACTTTGTAACGAAACTTTGTTACAGAAATTTTTGTGACGAAACTTTGTTACGGAAACTTTGTTACAGAACTTTGTTACTGAAACTTTGTGACGAAACTTTGTTACAGAACTTTGTTACAGAACTTTGGTACATAACTTTCTGACGATACTTTGTTACGGAAACTTTTTTACATAACTTTGTGACGAAACTTTGTTACGCAAACTTTGTTACAGAACTTAAGACGAAATTTTGTTACAGAACTTTGTGACTGAAACTTTGTTACAAAACTTTGTGACGATACTGTCTTACAGAAACTTTGTTACAGAACTTTGTGACGATACTTTCTTACGGAATATTTGTTACAGAACTTTGTAACAAACACGTACCGATACGTACTAATACGTACCAATCCGTTTCAACAGATGCCTATACGTACCAATACGTTTCAACACGTACCGATACGTACCAAAACGTTTCCACACGACCGATACGTACCAAAACGTTTCCACACGGACCGATACGTACCAATACGTTTCCACACGGACAGATACGTACCAATACGTTTCGGCACGTAGCGATACGTACCAATACGTTTCAACACGTACCGATACGTACCAAAACATTTCGACACGTATATGGTTTGTCATAGATGAATTGTCATATATGAATTTTCATAGATTTCTCATATATGAATTGTCATATTTGATTTGTCATAGATGATTTACTTTGTGACGAAACGTTGTTACTGAAACATTGCGACGAAACTTTGTTACGGAAACTTTGTTACAAAACTTTGTTACGGAAACTTTGTGACGAAACTTTGTTACAGAGGTTTGTGACGATACTTTCTTAGGGAATCTTTGTTACTGAACTTTGTGACGAAAATTTGTTACATAACTTTGTGACGAAACTATGTTACAGAACTTTGTGACGATACTTTGTTACGGAACCTTTGTGACTGAAACTTCGTGATGATACTTTGTTACGGAAACTTTGTAACGAAACTTTGTTACAGAAATTTTTGTGACGAAACTTTGTTACGGAAACTTTGTTACAGAACTTTGTTACTGAAACTTTGTGACGAAACTTTGTTACAGAACTTTGGTACATAACTTTCTGACGATACTTTGTTACGGAAACTTTGGTACATAACTTTGTGACGAAACTTTGTTACGCAAACTTTGTTACAGAACTTAAGACGAAATTTTGTTACAGAACTTTGTGACTGAAACTTTGTTACAAAACTTTGTGACGATACTGTCTTACAGAAACTTTGTTACAGAACTTTGTGACGATACTTTGTTACATAACTTTGTGACGAAACTATGTTACAGAACTTTGTGACGATACTTTCTTACGGAATATTTGTTACAGAACTTTGTAACAAACACGTACCGATACGTACTAATACGTACCAATCCGTTTCAACAGATGCCTATACGTACCAATACGTTTCAACACGTAGCGATACGTATCAATACGTTTCCACACATACCGAGACGTACCAATACGTTTAAACACGTACCGATATGTATGAATACGTTTCAACACGTACCGATACAACACGTATATGATTTGTCATAGATTAATTGTCATATTTGATTTGTCATAGATGGTTAACTTTGTGACGAAACTTTGTTACTGAAACTTTGCGACGAAACTTTGTGAACAGAACTTTGTGACGAAACTTTCTTACAGAACTTTCTGACGAAATTTTGTTACAGAACTTTGTGACGAAACTTTGTTCCGGAAACTTTGTTACTGAATCTTTGTTACAGAACTTTGTAACTAACACGTACCAGTCCGTTTCAACACATAGCGATACGTACCAATCCGTTTCAACACGTATCTATACGTACCAATACGTTTCAACACGTACCGATACGCACCAGTATGTTTCCACACGGACCGATACGTACCAATACGTTTCGACACGTACCGATACGTACCAATACGTTTCAACACGTATATGATTTGTCATAGATGAATTGTCATATTTGATTTACTTTGTGACGAAATTTTGTAACTGAAACATTGCGACGAAACTTTGGTACATAACTTTGTGACGATACTTTCTTACGGAATCTTTGTTACAGAACTTTGTTACTGAAACTTAGTGACGAAACTTTGTTACAGAACTTTGGTACATAACTTTCTGACGATACTTTGTTACGGAAACTTTTTTACATAACTTTGTGACGAAACTTTGTTACGGAATCTTTGTGACGAAAATTTGTTACATAACTTTGTGACGAAACTATGTTACAGAACTTTGTGACGATACTTTGTTACGGAACCTTTGTGACTGAAACTTCGTGATGATACTTTGTTACGGAAACTTTGTAACGAAACTTTGTTACAGAAATTTTTGTGACGAAACTTTGTTACGGAAACTTTGTTACAGAACTTTGTTACTGAAACTTTGTGACGAAACTTTGTTACAGAACTTTGGTACATAACTTTCTGACGATACTTTGTTACGGAAACTTTGGTACATAACTTTGTGACGAAACTTTGTTACGCAAACTTTGTTACAGAACTTAAGACGAAATTTTGTTACAGAACTTTGTGACTGAAACTTTGTTACAAAACTTTGTGACGATACTGTCTTACAGAAACTTTGTTACAGAACTTTGTGACGATACTTTGTTACATAACTTTGTGACGAAACTATGTTACAGAACTTTGTGACGATACTTTCTTACGGAATATTTGTTACAGAACTTTGTAACAAACACGTACCGATACGTACTAATACGTACCAATCCGTTTCAACAGATGCCTATACGTACCAATACGTTTCAACACGTACCGATACGTACCAATACGTTTCCACACGGACCGATACGTACCAATACGTTTCGGCACGTAGCGATACGTACCAATACGTTTCAACACGTACCGATACGTACCAAAACATTTCGACACGTATATGATTTGTCATAGATGAATTGTCATATATGAATTTTCATAGATTTCTCATATATGAATTGTCATATTTGATTTACTTTGTGACGAAACTTTGTTACTGAAACATTGCGACGTAACTTTGTTAACAAAACTTTGTAACTATACTTTGTTACTGAAACTTTGTGAGAAAACTTTGTTACAGAACTTTGTGACGAAACTTTGTTACGGAAACTTTGCGACAAAACTTTGGTACATAACTTTGTGACGATACTTTGTTACATAACTTTGTGACGAAACTATGTTACAGAACTTTGTGACGATACTTTGTTACGGAACCTTTGTGACTGAAACTTCGTGATGATACTTTGTTACGGAAACTTTGTAACGAAACTTTGTTACATAAATTTTTGTGACGAAACTTTGTTACGGAAACTTTGTTACAGAACTTTGTTACTGAAACTTTGTGACGAAACTTTGTTACAGAACTTTGGTACATAACTTTCTGACGATACTTTGTTTCGGAAACTTTGGTACATAACTTTGTGACGAAACTTTGTTACGCAAACTTTGTTACAGAACTTTGTGACTGAAACTTTGTTACAAAACTTTGTGACGATACTGTCTTACAGAAACTTTGTTACAGAACTTTGTGACGATACTTTGTTACATAACTTTGTGACGAAACTATGTTACAGAACTTTGTGACGATACTTTCTTACGGAATATTTGTTACAGAACTTTGTAACAAACACGTACCGATACGTACTAATACGTACCAATCCGTTTCAAGAGATGCCTATACGTACCAATACGTTTCAACACGTACCGATACGTACCAATACGTTTCCACACGGACCGATACGTACCAATACGTTTCGGCACGTAGCGATACGTACCAATACGTTTCAACACGTACCGATACGTACCAAAACATTTCGACACGTATATGATTTGTCATAGATGAATTGTCATATATGAATTTTCAGAGATTTCTCATATATGAATTGTCATATTTGATTTACTTTGTGACGAAACTTTGTTACTGAAACATTGCGACGTAACTTTGTTAACAAAACTTTGTAACTATACTTTGTTACTGAAACTTTGTGAGAAAACTTTGTTACAGAACTTTGTGACGAAACTTTGTTACGGAAACTTTGCGACAAAACTTTGGTACATAACTTTGTGACGATACTTTGTTACATAACTTTGTGACGAAACTATGTTACAGAACTTTGTGACGATACTTTGTTACGGAACCTTTGTGACTGAAACTTCGTGATGATACTTTGTTACGGAAACTTTGTAACGAAACTTTGTTACAGAAATTTTTGTGACGAAACTTTGTTACGGAAAGTTTGTTACAGAACTTTGTTACTGAAACTTTGTGACGAAACTTTGTTACAGAACTTTGGTACATAACTTTCTGACGATACTTTGTTACGGAAACTTTGGTACATAACTTTGTGACGAAACTTTGTTACGCAAACTTTGTTACAGAACTTAAGACGAAATTTTGTTACAGAACTTTGTGACTGAAACTTTGTTACAAAACTTTGTGACGATACTGTCTTACAGAAACTTTGTTACAGAACTTTGTGACGATACTTTGTTACATAACTTTGTGAGGAAACTATGTTACAGAACTTTGTGACGATACTTTCTTACGGAATATTTGTTACAGAACTTTGTAACAAACACGTACCGATACGTACTAATACGTACCAATCCGTTTCAACAGATGCCTATACGTACCAATACGTTTCAACACGTACCGATACGTACCAATACGTTTCCACACGGACCGATACGTACCAATACGTTTCGGCACGTAGCGATACGTACCAATACGTTTCAACACGTACCGATACGTACCAAAACATTTCGACACGTATATGATTTGTCATAGATGAATTGTCATATATGAATTTTCATAGATTTCTCATATATGAATTGTCATATTTGATTTGTCATAGATGATTTACTTTGTGACGAAACGTTGTTACTGAAACATTGCGACGAAACTTTGTTACGGAAACTTTGTTACAAAACTTTGTTACAAAACTTTGTTACGGAAACTTTGTGACGAAACTTTGTTACAGAAGTTTGTGACGATACTTTCTTAGGGAATCTTTGTTACAGAACTTTGTGAAGAAAATTTGTTACATAACTTTGTGACGAAACTATGTTACAGAACTTTGTGACGATACTTTGTGACAAAACTTTGTAACGGTAACTTTGTTACAGAACTTTGTGACGATACTTTGTGACAAAACTTTGTAACGGTAACTTTGTTACAGAACTTTTTGACGAAACTTTGCGACAAAACTTTGGTACATAACTTTGTGACGAAACTTTGTTACAGAAACGTTGCGACAAAACTTCGGTACATAACTTTGTGACGATACTTTGTTACGGAAACTTTGTGACGAAACTTTGTTACGGAATCTTTGTGACGAAACTTTGTGACGATACTTTCTTATGGAATCTTTGTTACAGATACGTACTAATACGTACCAATCCGGTTCAACACGTAGCGATACGTATCAATACGTTTCCACACATACCGAGACGTACCAATACGTTTAAACACGTACCGATATGTATCAATACGTTTCAACACGTACCGATACAACACGTATATGATTTGTCATAGATTAATTGTCATATTTGATTTGTCATAGATGGTTAACTTTGTGACGAAACTTTGTTACTGAAACTTTGCGACGAAACTTTGTGAACAGAACTTTGTGACGAAACTTTCTTACAGAACTTTCTGACGAAATTTTGTTACAGAACTTTGTGACGAAACTTTGTTCCGGAAACTTTGTAACTGAATCTTTGTTACAGAACTTTGTAACTAACACGTACCAATCCGTTTCAACACATAGCGATACGTACCAATCCGTTTCAACACGTGTCTATACGTACCAATACGTTTCAACACGTACCGATACGCACCAGTATGTTTCCACACGGACCGATACGTACCAATACGTTTCGACACGTACCGATACGTACCAATACGTTTCAACACGTACCGATACGTAACAATGCGTTTCAACACGTTTGTCGTAGATGAATTGTCATATATGAATTTTCATAGATCTGTCATATATGAATTGTCATAGATAATTAACTTTGTGACGAAACATTGTTACAGAACTTTGTGACGAAACTTTGTTACGTAAACTTTGCGACAAAACTTTGGTACATAACTTTGTGACGATACTTTGTTACATAACTTTGTGACGAAACTATGTTACAGAACTTTGTAACGATACTTTGTAAGGGAAACTTTGTTACGGAACTTTGGTACATAACTTTCTGACGATACTTTGTTACGAAAACTTTTTTACATAAGTTTGTGACGAAACTTTGTTACGTAATCTTTGTGACGAAAATTTGTTACATAACTTTCTGACGAAACTTTGTGACCGAAACTTTGTTACAAAACTTTGTGACGATACTTTCTTACAGAAACTTTGTTACAGAACTTTGTGACGAAACTTTGTTACGCAAACTTTGTTACAGAACTTGCGACGAAATTTTGTTACAGAACTTTGTGACTTAAAATTTGTTACAAAACTTTGTGACGATACTGTCTTACAGAAACTTTGTTACAGAACTTTGTGACGATACTTTCTTACGGAATATTTGTTACAGAACTTTGTAACAAACACATATCGATACGTACCGATACGTACTAATACGTACCAATCCGTTTCAACAGATGCCTATACGTACCAATACGTTTCAACACGTACCGATACGTACCAATACGTTTCCACACGGACCGATACGTACCAATACGTTTCGGCGCGTAGCGATACGTACCAATACGTTTCAACACGTAACCGATACGTACCAAAACATTTCGACACGTATATGATTTGTCATAAATGAATTGTCATTTATGAATTTTCATAGATTTCTCATATATGAATTGTCATATTTGATTTACTTTGTGACGAAACTTTGTTACTGAAACATTGCGACGTAACTTTGTTAACAAAACTTTGTAACTATACTTTGTTACTGAAACTTTGGGAGAAAACTTTGTTACAGAACTTTGTGACGAAACTTTGTTACGGAAACTTTGCGACAAAACTTTGGTACATAACTTTGTGACGATACTTTGTTACATAACTTTGTGACGAAACTATGTTACAGAACTTTGTGACGATACTTTGTTACGGAAACTTTGTGACTGAAACTTTGTGATGAAACTTTGTTACGGAAACTTTGTAACGAAACTTTGTTACAGAAATTTTTGTGACGAAACTTTGTTACGGAAACTTTGTTACAGAACTTTGTTACTGAAACTTTGTGACGAAACTTTGTTACAGAACTTTGTTACAGAACTTGGTACATAACTTTCTGACGATACTTTGTTACGGAAACTTTTTTACATAACTTTGTGACGAAACTTTGTTACGCAAACTTTGTTACAGAACTTAAGACGAAATTTTTGTTACAGAACTTTGTGACTGAAACTTTGTTACAAAACTTTGTGACGATACTGTCTTACAGAAACTTTGTTACAGAACTTTGTGACGATACTTTCTTACGGAATATTTGTTACAGAACTTTGTAAACAAACACGTACCGATACATACTAATACGTACCAATCCGTTTCAAACAGATGCCTATACGTACCAATACGTTTCAACACGTACCGATACGTACCAAAACGTTTCCACACGGACCGATACGTACCAAAACGTTTCCACACGGACCGATACGTACCAATACGTTTCCACACGGACAGATACGTACCAATACGTTTCGGCACGTAGCGATACGTACCAATACGTTTCAACACGTACCGATACGTACCAAAACATTTCGACACGTATATGATTTGTCATAGATGAATTGTCATATATGAATTTTCATAGATTTCTCATATATGAATTGTCATATTTGATTTGTCATAGATGATTTACTTTGTGACGAAACGTTGTTACTGAAACATTGCGAACGAAACTTTGTTACGGAAACTTTGTTACAAAACTTTGTTACGGAAACTTTGTGACGAAACTTTGTTACAGAAGTTTGTGACGATACTTTCTTAGGGAATCTTTGTTACAGAACTTTGTGACGAAAATTTTGTTACATAACTTTGTGACGAAACTATGTTACAGAACTTTGTGACGATACTTTGTGACAAAACTTTGTAACGGTAACTTTGTTACAGAACTTTGTGACGATACTTTGTGACAAAACTTTATAACGGTAACTTTGTTACAGAACTTTTTGACGAAACTTTGCGACAAAACTTTGGTACATAACTTTGTGACGAAACTTTGTTACGGAAACGTTGCGACAAACCTTCGGTACATAACTTTGTGACGATACTTTGTTACGGAAACTTTGTGACGAACTTTGTTACGGAATCTTTGTGACGAAACTTTGTAGCAAACACGTACAGATACGTACTAATACGTACCAATCCGTTTCAACACGTAGCGATACGTATCAATACGTTTCCACACATACCGAGACGTACCAATACGTTTAAACACGTACCGATATGTATCAATACGTTTCAACACGTACCGATACAAACGTATATGATTGTCATAGATTAATTGTCATATTTGATTTGTCATAGATGGTTAACTTTGTGACGAAACTTTGTTACTGAAACTTGCGACGAAACTTTGTGAACAGAACTTTGTGACGAAACTTTCTTACAGAACTTTCTGACGAAATTTTGTTACAGAACTTTGTGACGAAACTTTGTTCCGGAAACTTTGTAACTGAATCTTTGTTACAGAACTTTGTAACTAACACGTACCAGTCCGTTTCAACACATAGCGATACGTACCAATCCGTTTCAACACGTATCTATACGTACCAATACGTTTCAACACGTACCGATACGCACCAGTATGTTTCCACACGGACCGATACGTACCAATACGTTTTCGACACGTACCGATACGTACCAATACGTTTCAACACGTATATGATTTGTCATAGATGAATTGTCATATTTGATTTACTTTGTGACGAAACTTTGTTACTGAAACATTGCGACGAAACTATGTTAACAAAACTTTGTAACTATACTTTGTTACTGAAACTTTGTGAGAAAACTTTGTTAAAGAACTTTGTGACGAAATTTTGTTACGGAAACTTTGCGACAAACTTTGGTAATAACTTTGTGACGATACTTTCTTACGGAATCTTTGTTACAGAACTTTGTTACTGAAACTTAGTGACGAAACTTTGTTACAGAACTTTGGTACATAACTTTCTGACGATACTTTGTTACGGAAACTTTTTTACATAACTTTGTGACGAAACTTTGTTACGGAATCTTTGTGACGAAAATTTGTTACATAACTTTGTTACAAACTTTGTGACGATACTTTCTTACAGAAACTTTGTTACAGAACTTTGGTGACGAAACTTTGTTACGCAACTTTGTTACAGAATTGCGACGAAATTTTGTTACAGAACTTTGTGACTTAAAATTTGTTACAAAACTTTGTGACGATACTGTCTTTACAGAAACTTTGTTACAGAACTTTTGTGACGATACTTTCTTACGGAATATTTGTTACAGACTTTGTAACAACACATATCGATACGTACCGATACGTACTAATACGTACCAATCCGTTTCAACAGATGCCTATACGTACCAATACGTTTCAACACGTACCGATACGTACCAATACGTTTCCACACGGACCGATACGTACCAATACGTTTCGGCAGCGTAGCGATACGTACCAATACGTTTCAACACGTACCGATACGTACCAAAACATTTCGACACGTATATGATTTGTCATAGATGAATTGTCATATATGAATTTTCATAGATTTCTCATATATGAATTGTCATATTTGATTTACTTTGTGACGAAACTTTGTTACTGAAACATTGCGACGTAACTTTGTTAACAAAACTTTGTAACTATACTTTGTTACTGAAACTTTGTGAGAAAACTTTGTTACAGAACTTTGTGACGAAACTTTGTTACGGAAACTTTGCGACAAAACTTTGGTACATAACTTTGTGACGATACTTTGTTACATAACTTTGTGACGAAACTATGTTACAGAACTTTGTGACGATACTTTGTTACGGAACCTTTGTGACTGAAACTTCGTGATGATACTTTGTTACGGAAACTTTGTAACGAAACTTTGTTACAGAAATTTTTGTGACGAAACTTTGTTACGGAAACTTTGTTACAGAACTTTGTTACTGAAACTTTGTGACGAAACTTTGTTACAGAACTTTGGTACATAACTTTCTGACGATACTTTGTTACGGAAACTTTGGTACATACTTTGTGACGAAACTTTGTTACGCAAACTTTGTTACAGAACTTAAGACGAAATTTTGTTACAGAACTTTGTGACTGAAACTTTGTTACAAAACTTTGTGACGATACTGTCTTACAGAAACTTTGTTACAGAACTTTGTGACGATACTTTGTTACGGAAACTTTGTGACGAAACTATGTTACAGAACTTTGTGACGATACTTTCTTACGGAATATTTGTTACAGAACTTTGTAACAAACACGTACCGATACGTACTAATACGTACCAATCCGTTTCAACAGATGCCTATACGTACCAATACGTTTCAACACGTACCGATACGTACCAATACGTTTCCACACGGACCGATACGTACCAATACGTTTCGGCACGTAGCGATACGTACCAATACGTTTCAACACGTACCGATACGTACCAAAACATTTCGACACGTATATGATTTGTCATAGATGAATTGTCATATATGAATTTTCATAGATTTCTCATATATGAATTGTCATATTTGATTTACTTTGTGACGAAACTTTGTTACTGAAACATTGCGACGTAACTTTGTTAAAAACTTTGTAACTATACTTTGTTACTGAAACTTTGTGAGAAAACTTTGTTACAGAACTTTGTGACGAACTTTGTTAGGAAACTTTGCGACAAAACTTTGGTAATAACTTTGTGACGATACTTTGCTTACATAACTTTGTGACGAAACTATGTTACAGAACTTTGTGACGATACTTTGTTACGGAACCTTTGTGACTGAAACTTCGTGATGATACTTTGTTACGGAAACTTTGTAACGAAACTTTGTTACAGAAATTTTTGTGACGAAACTTTGTTACGGAAACTTTGTTACAGAACTTTGTTACTGAAACTTTGTGACGAAACTTTGTTACAGAACTTTGGTACATAACTTTCTGACGATACTTTGTTACGGAAACTTTGGTACATAACTTTGTGACGAAACTTTGTTACGCAAACTTTGTTACAGAACTTAAGACGAAATTTTGTTACAGAACTTTGTGACTGAAACTTTGTTACAAAACTTTGTGACGATACTGTCTTACAGAAACTTTGTTACAGAACTTTGTGACGATACTTTGTTACATAACTTTGTGACGAAACTATGTTACAGAACTTTGTGACGATACTTTGTGACAAAACTTTGTAACGGTAACTTTGTTACAGAACTTTGTGACGATACTTTGTGACAAAACTTTGTAACGGTAACTTTGTTACAGAACTTTTGACGAAACTTTGTGACAAAACTTGGTACATAACTTTGTGACGAAACTTTGTTACAGAAACGTTGCGACAAAACTTCGGTACATAACTTTGTGACGATACTTTGTTACGGAAACTTTGTGACGAAACTTTGTTACGGAATCTTTGTGAGAAACTTTGTGACGATACTTTCTTATGGAATCTTTGTTACAGATAC
>NW_023503441.1:0-9784 GCF_014529535.1 Bradysia coprophila
CGTGGACAATTTTCGGAAATGTTTAAATTATTTCAGAGAGAGACAAGTGAGTCATCCACATAACACGAATAACAGTTTGTTATATCGTCAAGGTCGTTATATCTTTGCTGAGATAATACAGTAATAGATTGCACATCTTATGAAATTTATAACGAGAAAAAGCTTGTGTTTACACAAAAGAAATTCCCATAATTTAATAAATTTTTCACAGAATTGATTGGTTGGTCATTATTATTAAGAGAATTAGCTTTATGTAAACAACCATCGTCTTGGAGATATACATTTTATAAACGGCGCTCTCTACAACAACCGTTTTCACACAGATCTTACAATGGGAGCCACCAGATTTTAGCTATTAGTCAGTAATTGACGTAAATTTTCTTTCATAATTAATTCAATAAGTCGCCGTTATATTTATTGCCAATCCGAATGTACACTCCCTATGAATCATTTTCGTGTTTCGAAGGTCGAAAGAAGTTGAAGGTCGAATTCGGTTCTATACTTTAGAGCAATAATGAGACACTTCGCTAGATTCTATACATGAATTCTGAATCACTCCACGCAAAACGACATGTTTGAGCATGGATCGCGACTACACTCCGTTTAGAAATCGGTTCATTCGTTTACATGACAATTAAACAAAAGCCCGTGAATCAAAATGAATTTTTGAGAGAAAACTGTGTACTGAATGGATATAAAATTGAATAGCGGTCAAATTCAAATAAACGGAGTCGAAGCGGAATGAAAACGGAGAACTTTCTTGTAAACAAAGTTTGTGCTTTAAGACCAATGCACCTTTCGCAAACTTGTAGCTTACTTTTAGGCGGATAAATATTTCACCCACAAACCAATGTTTCCTTTAAAAGTAACACTTTTGCGTGCTTCAATTTTATTTAAAAAAAAAAAGATTATGGTTCAGAGAAATCATCAAAAAATGTTTTTTTTTTCACCTAAATGTAGGCTACAAGTTTGCAATGGGTACATTGCTTTTAAGCTATTCCATGATAATTATTGAGCTCCAAAGCTTAAATCTGTGATGCCACATTTCTTTATGATTACGTTATGGCAGTGCCGGTTTTTAACGTTGCGATTTGGCATTACGTTATGGCAGTGCCGGTTTTTTAACGTTGTGATTTGGCAACGGACTAAATGCAACATTAGGACTCACCCACAGCGCAAGGCTAGTAACAACTCTGTGAAAATGCCTATTCTAAAGACCCAATAGCTGAAATGCCTATAAAGCAAAATCTAGCCCTGAAATGCCTGAAAATGCAAATTCTAAAAATTCAAATCTAAAAGCTGAAATGCCTGCAAATTAAAACTCTAAAATCTGAAATTCTAAAACAGTCGAACGAAGAAAACATGGGTCGCGTGTAGCGACACAAAACGAGAACGGGCTGTTTCGACCTCAGACATCAACGGCGGTCAAAGACTAGAGTGGACTAGTCTTCATCAGTCGTTTCCGTTGTATCCTTCCGGAGACAGCAGTAAAACTTTCGATCTTGAACAAGTATCCGAAAGTTCACTAAAGAATTTGCCATCTACTGATGGAAAGTTCAGACATAAGCGGAAGGCTACTTTGAAGAACAAACCCAAAGCGTAGCAAGAAAACAGACAGCAAACATTCGAACAACAAACAACAAGATCCAAAAAAAACAAGAACAAATCACACCGTACTCACTGCCATGACGTCAAGATCACACACTGCAATTCGTCTTCACCATTCACTCCGCTTTCAATCAGTCACACTTTCATCCACAAAACGCGACTCCACACGCAAGTAAAAGTTTGACTTGAAACAAACATTCATTCGGTCACAGGTAACTCTGATTCCAACCAATTCAAAACGCAGGCGCAGACGACAAACTTTCAAGACAATCTCCAAGTCGTGATCGATACAAAGCTCGTGTAGATGAAACGTTGCGTCCTTATACAGGACGTTTGGAATCACTGAAAATACCCCCAGCTAAGAAAACTACATGGGCGCCCAATGTTTAGCAAATAGTCAGTAGATTTAGTCATATCATTACTTTATGGCAGTGCCGGTTTTTTAACGTTGCGATTTGGCAACGGACTAAATGCAACATTAGGACTCACCCACAGCGCAAGGCTAGTAACAACTCTGTGAAAAATGCCTATTCTAAAGACCCAATAGCTGAAATGCCTATAAAGCAAAATCTAAGCCCTAAAATGCCTGAAAATGCAAATTCTAAAAATTCAAAATCTAAAGCTGAAATGCCTGCAAATTAAAACTCTAAAATCTGAAATTCTAAAACAGTCGAACGAAGAAAACATGGGTAGCGATACAAAACGAGAACGGGCTGTTTCGACCTCAGATATCAACGGCGGTCATTATCTTTCTATCTATTAGTATAAATAAATCGTTCCTTACATCCGTGCGTCGGTTTGAATTTTCCTGAAGAGAGTGACAATACGGAGCAAATAATTAGAGAAATGTACTCACATAGAAAGACACTTTTTGCACTTTGTGAAACCCATTTTGACAACTGATCCGAAGAGTAAGTCAACGGCTCTCGTTAAACTCTGTTGAGCATATTTGTCAAACCTAACGTAACGAAATAGTTCGCAGACTGACACGACGGGATTCAGTTAGGATTTACTTTCATCAGGGGCGCCGACTTTTGTTTTGGTTGTTGGGTGCAACATTTAAGTCCATAATATGTAAAGCGCCGCAGGCGAAATTTTTCCAGGCACGGACGAACTAAGTTGGTTCACAAATGATATGTCTGTGAAGTACCTGCGAACTTAAACCTGCGAATTCTACATTATATTCCAGTCGTTGTGACGATCATTTTACATGAAGTTTTAGTGATTTCAGAATTAAAAAAATTCGCAGGTGTGAAACTGCGAAATAAGAAATTCGCAGGTTTAAAACTGCGAAATAAAAAATTCCCAGTTTTGAACCTACATGTCAGTGTTCATTTGAGTTCATTTTTATACAGTGTATTAGGTCCCTTATTTGTTGCTTATTTGACGTTTTAAAAATGAGCCGCTCCTGCCTGGTTTAATTTACTCTGCCGTGAATTTACAACTTTGCTCAAATATTTGTTACTGTCGATCAACAATTTTTCCGCCACATTTAACGTTGCCATTTCCTGACCAATCGATCTATCGATTTCCCTTATATTTTCTTCGTTTTTTTGTCCTTATGTTCAAGATCAGCTCTTCTCACCTTAGAATTTTTGAAGATCTAAACAAAGTGACAGGAGACAAACAGTTATGGGAATATTTATAACACCCTTATATCAACGCACCATGCAGATGCACCAAAAAAAAGTGACATTGACAGTATCTAAGTTTGTATGAAAATTACTTTTTTGTAGTTTAAGTGAATTGTATGAAGATTTTTTGGACACTGTCCGGTTGTGGTATCTGTAATTTTGACGTGCATTTGCATGGTGCGTTGCTTATATGCATCAATAGCATCCTTGACTAGCTGTTGTTCTTTGCATCGACTCTTTATTATGCAGAAAGTTTGTGCTGAATACAGCATTTGCGTGGCTTTTGTCAGTCGTGAAATAACTGGATGTTTAAAATGACCAAGAATATCTTTCATTTCTGATAATCTAAGCCAATAATTATATGAAGTTTCGTTGAAAATTATTTTAATTTACTTTTAGAGCATAAAATCCGCTTGATTGTTATACTTAATTAAAGTCCTCGAAGTGTCCTACTTAGGACAGTAGGACAAGTAGGACAAATTTCGAAATAAAACGACAAAGTAGGAAAGTAGGACACTGTGGGAGCGCTACAATCTCGCAATTTTTAGTTTTGAACCTGCGATTTTTCTAGCTAAACCTCCTAATTTTCATTTGGAACCTGCGAATTTTTAACCAGAGCTTCCAACTTCCCTGTTGGTCCTGCGTTGGTTTTTTGGCAGGTTTGAAACTGCGAATTTGAACCAGCGAATTTTTTCTGCAGGTTTGAAACTGCGATTTTTTTTGTTCGCAGGTTTGAACCTGCGAATTCTTGAAACTTTCATCAGTAGAAAGTCATGTAAAATGATTGTCACAACGACCGGACTATAATGTAGAATTCGCAGGTTCAAGTTCGCAGGTACTTCACACACATACAAATGATGCGGTTTTTAACTAATTTGATCAATATTTTATTGGGTGCTACGCACCAACAAACTCGTTTGTCGGGTGCTCGCGCACCCATTGCCACCTAGAAGTCGCGCCTCTGCTTCAATTAAACAATTTGACGAACTAAAAATAAACTTTAACCTCCGTAGAGTCGCCGTTTTACGACAAACGTTTTGCAAACGAAAAAAACAAACAAACACTTTCGATCTCAGTTATCCAAAGCATTCACATCAAACCATATGATTCGAAGAATATTATTCATGATCACGGCTATATTCATAATACGCAGCAACACAACTTATTTCCACCGAAATCTTGTCACATCGTGTGTTCATATTATTGGTTATACATGAATTTGATTTTAACCAAACCATAATATTGGCAGGTGGTACAGAAAATTTACCATGAAAATAATAATGTTGTTCGTTTGCTTGTTATTTCGTGTTTGCATTTCGAAGCGATAACATCGTTTCATTATTGGTTAGTGTGGTTTACTATCATACATTATACGTTTTGCTGTGAAATAAATCTGTGCGGAAAAGAATAAGAAATTAAATGAAATTGTTATATTAACGGACACGCTTTAATGTGCACCGTTTTTCGGTTTTAATTGTTTTTTATTAATAATTTTATTCATTAGAAAGAAATCCGTTCCTCCAGCGCAAGAGTTACAATTAAAAAAAAATTAAAAACTTCTAAAATACAACGGAAAGTGGCATACAAAAAAGTTCATTAAAAACATCTCTTCTCTCTCTCCGTGTACTTTGTTGGAAACTACTTAACATAATTTGATATCCAACGAACGGTTTGTGTTACTTAAATTATCTGCTGTGCATTTAAAACTCATTAATGAATATTATATTCAAATACGAACGTGTGTGGCGTATGGACAGTAACAGAATTTAACGAAAAATAAACAAAAGTGAATTTAAAGAGAAAAGCCAGCCGACTATCAACAGATTTTTTGTTTTATGTGCGAAAATCTCTCTGTGTTTACATACATTGGATATAAAATCCGATAAAAGTGAAATTGGACCCAAGAAAATGTTACAGGTTCAGCATCAGGTATGTTACACGTTACAAATTTTTTCACAATTTATTTATTTAATACACAAAATGGAACATTTTACTTATGAATATCTCTGGAAAGGGTAAAAAACTCGTTAAATTTATATTTATTGCTGTGTGTGTATTTACGGTGAAAGACTCGGGTTATTTTTTGCTGTACCTTAGTCTCCACAGATTTTCCTTTTCTTTCATTTCGATAAGTAAATAATAAATTACTGCCGAAAGGGAAATAACTTTTTCCGAGTCCCAAGAAGATGACCAAAGTTTATTATGTATCTGGGTTGAAACGTTGTTAGGGACTTAAGACTTTACCCATTCTATACGCCGTGATGATCTGCGTTAAACATTTGTTCATGGAAAACGAATGACTAAATTGTGTTGTCCCCGAAAATTTAAACAAACATGTCGTCACTGCTCAGATGATGTACTTCGTGCTAACCATATAAACTACAAGATTTTCATGCGTCATTTTTATCATTAAAAATTCGTAACCGGTTTTCATGAGTCTACAGACATTGTGCACTTAGCTGCTTACTTATGTACGGCATGATATGACTTCTAGCCTTACACTCAATTAGTGTTTACTGAACGAAATAACCATCCATATGGCAAGTCTAGCTACCACATCTTTATATTTGGCTATATAAAAAAGCACAGAGTTGGGCTACGCCAGGCGAATGTAACTTTTCGTTTTGCAAAATTTCAAAGACAAAGTTTTTCCTTGGAGTATCATTTTATCCTAAGACGTCTACACTGTCGACCCGACATGTTAGAATTCTTTAGGGTGAACCAGGAGTTTCAATTGAACCCATACTAACGATAAATTTATGATTAGCGCGGATTCAACCAAAGTTTCTGCTTCACAGAGAAAGATTTTTCACAACTTCTTCTTAATCAGCCCGTTGATGGCAATTGCTGGAAGGCCTTCACTTTTGTCTTCTATTCTGAACGATCCATTGCCATTTTTGCTGCTATCTTTCTGGTGATCATCTGCGCATTGGTCGTGTCATTGGTGGTTTCCAAATCATTATGGTTTTGGTCCAAGTTTCGTCTGTCATTCTTGCATTATGTCCTGCCCAATTCCACCGGTAGGACACGCGAGTCAAATACTTTCCTTTCTAGACACAGACCTAGTTTTAACTTGGAACTCGGAAATTGGCAATTGGCAACCTGCAGAAGTGAATTAGACCCTCGAAATGCAATTTCCAACTTTTTTCCCTCTTCTGCCTCCAACGCAAAGACAATAAAAAAAATAAAAAAAAATATTACTTTCAAAGCATTAAAGCTAACCAGATACTAAAGTCAACGTATCATACCGAAATGTTTCTCGTTTATTCCATGAATGAACAACCTCCCATTGGGCATAACCGCTATTAAAATTTCACAACTTTAACAAAATTAAAACTTAGTGTCCAAAGCTGTACGATTAATACCGGTGGCATTTCGTTCCCACCTCAATCACTACCCAGTTGCGTGACTGGAATTTTGAACGACCTCTCATTGAAATGAGTTAATCGCTACACAAAACAAACTTTTGTGGCTTCTTTGTCAGATGTTTTTACGTGTGTAAACGAAAATCGTAATGCAAATGTTAAAAAACTTGAAAGCAGACGAAATAATTTGATTAAAAAACTTTGCTGGAAATTTGTTCTTCTTTCAATAATTGTTTACGTTTTACCATTTGAAAAAGTCCTTAGAATGAATTTGACTGCTAAAAACTTTATCAAGTTTTCCTTTCGGATTTGGTTGAAAGAATGTGAATGAGACATTAACCTTTTATGGTATTTCGGAATAATTATAGAATCGGATACTACTATGTTTAGGCATGTTCGATGATTCATTCGATTGCTAAAATATCGTTTATTTCCTTAGAATCGCTAACAGGATATGGATTACGATATCAATTCTCTATGTCAACTCTACCGATAGGGTACGATTCATGTATTCATGAAAAGATAGATGTCGCTGCAACAGAACCGATATCAACTGAAAAATAATTGATTTTTAATCGACAGATTTTAGTCAAATAAAATGTCATCGTATAGCCCAAGACCTCAGGACTCTGGAGCAGTAATTAGTTTTTCAATCGACCCTATGTTTTCTTGAAGATGAGATTTTGAAAAAAAAACGACCCATCAGAACAGTTTACTGCGACTGAGCCTCGTACGAACCCGAATAATATTGCGTACGTCTGCCGCCGTATTTTGACCGTAAGCCTATTGCGTCCGTAAACATAGAAATCTTAGATATCTCAGAAATTGCGCATAGCGCAATTACGACGAACCGTACGACCTTCCTATTTTCAAATTGACGTAAAGTTTCAATTTATTGAGTATAAATACACATAGGACCTAGGAGCGGCCTCAGTCCAAGGAGCCAAATTTAAAATTTTGTCAACAACATTCTATTCGGCCTTCCATAGCCTTAAAAAAAAAGAGTGGCCTCAGTCCAAGAAACCAAATTAAAACATTTTTCAACAACATTCTATTCGACCATCCATTACTTTCCAATTGAAACAAAAATGAACATAGGCAAACACTTTGCCCTTCCAGTCTGCTTCGAATTCCATCAATTATACACGGCATCGGAATCCTATAAGTCCCTTCGTACTTCGTACAGGGGTAAAAAAGGTTTGTTGTCGTTTTATCATATCCTTTCTGAAGACTCTTCTCGCCGCTTGAAAAACTAATTACTGTTCTAGAGTCCTGAGGTGCTATACGGTGGTATTTTATTTGACCAAAATTCGTTGACATTGGCTTCGTTACAGCGACGTCTTTCAGTGATCATCGCTGATCATCCGTATCGAATAGAAACTTTGCTGCATTTTTGGATTCGATGTTTACTCGTTCTTCTTCGTTTACAAACAGGCTCGAGACTTTTACTGACTGTCCGAGAATTGGATGGACTTTTATCTATTTATGGGTTCACAATACCGTTTCAAGCATAAATAAGGCAATTTTATTACGCCGTACTGTACCAAATAAAATAAATTTTGTTTTTAGACCCGTACGAAGTACTGGGGTCTTATAGGTTTACGCATACGTTTGTAACACGTCGAATTGGACTCCCTAAGTAACCTATTGTGGTTGTCCAGAGATGCCAAATCAGCGAAAAAAAAATGTCCGTCCGTCTGTCCGTCTGTCCGTCCGTCTGTCCGTCTCTGTCCGTCCGTCTGTCCGTCGTCCGTCTGTCCGTCTGTCCGTCTGTCCGTCTGTCCGTCTGTCCGTCCGTCTGTCCGTCTGTCCGTCTCGTCCGTCTGTCCGTCCGTCTGTCCGTCTGTCCGTCCGTCTGTCTGCACGATAACTTGAGTAAAACGTATCCGATTTTGAAAATTCTTTTTTTTTTCCTGTTTGGTAATGTCAAAAGACAGGCTAAGTTCGAAGATGAGTGATTTTAGATCGACCCCTCCCGAGCTGGGGCCCAATAAGTGCTTTATTTTTTCAAAGATATCTCCGAACATTTAAACGTTACACTTGTAAGTGATACGTCAAATAAAAGGTATTAACAATACCGATCGACAAAAAAAAGGTTATGGAAATCAGATGACCGACTCGTGAGTTAGACCCCTAGGTGTGAAACAGGCACAGGGCAGTTTTTGCTTGTAGGTCGGCCACATTTGAACATATTTCGTCTGTTTTAGATTTATTAGATAGGTATTGACCGTACCAATCAGGAAAAAAAAGTTTATGAAATTATGTTCTCCGGAGCGTGAGCTAGGTCTCTTGGAGTGAGCTTTTATCTGGCTACTCGGCCGTACAGTGAACGTGGAGTATTTTGTCAATATCTCGAGTAAATTCTGACCGAATTTCTCCTAATAAAATTGCTGCCGGCGGCCATATTAAATTTTATTAAAAGTGATATATCTTGTGAAAATGGTACTTAGAGAGTTTCTGTTAACATAGAAGTAATTGGTTATGTGTGTGGGGTTTCAGGGATTCCATATATGGACATCTATATATACCTATATACAGCTATATAGAGCTATATACAGGCATATAGAGCTATATAATAGCATATTCCTCTGTGAAATGTTTATTTATATTAAAATATAGGTAAATATAGCGGTATATAGCTGTTTAAATAGGAATTTATGAAATTTGACTTCGTCCGGGCTGTCTATATTGCCTCTGGCAATTTATTTGTTTTTGATAACAAGGCAAAGAGTGGATAATGTAAGTGATTTTAAAGGGAGAATAGTTTTTCAGCAGAGAAGAAAATGCATTAAGAGAAATGAAGAGTTTCACATGAAAGGCTTTAGATACGAATAGGTGTTTCGTACGGGTCGGCGTTAGCTATGTTTATGGTGTGTTTCTGGATTTAAAGTTCAGATCGCTGACACTACACTGGCGTCTACATTAACCGTATTTGCGGATATTTTTTATTATTCATTCATAAAAAACCAGCTGTTATATTAAGACGTATGGACACAGTGAACTTTTTAAGCGGAAATAATATAAATAAAATCCGTAAAACATTTTTAAGTATATCTGTTGGATTAAGAGTTGTTTGTAATATTTATGTTTTACGCTAAAATCGATAGGCTGTTTATCGTTAAATTTTCCGATAGTCTATCTCTGTCTTGAGAAGACAGACTTTTCGTACAATGCAGT
>NW_023503443.1:0-8101 GCF_014529535.1 Bradysia coprophila
AGTAAATAATCAATAAGTTAGTTTCCATCTTGGAAGGCTTTATGGCTTACTTTAAATTTGTATTCTCTAAGATCGGCGGCCCGAATTTTTGTTTTCAAAGCCCGACCCGACCGGCCGAATGAATTTTCAAAACCCTGACCCGAACCCGATCGGGCCGGGTCGGGTCGGTCGGGCCGATGTATTTCGGGCGGCCCGCTCATCTCTAGTACGTATACAGCGGTATTCACAGCCTCAGCCCAAAATTTCAACGCTAAATTCTTCGAATGTATCATCGCACGCGCTGCCTCTACAATCGTTCGCATGTCACGTTCAGCACGACCGTTGTGCTGAGGAGTGTATGGCACTGTCTTTTGATGTCGAATGCCATGTTCCAAAAGCAATTTTTCTACGTTGATGTTTAAGAACTCGAGCCCATTGTCTGAACGTACCACTGACACTGTACAGTTCACTGACTTGACCAAACTGAAAAATTTTTCTATTTGTCGGCAGATTTCGGACTTTTCTTTCAAAAAATAAACTTTACGAAAATTAGAAAAATCATCTTTGAACAATACAAAGTACCTGGCTCCTCCAATAGATTTTTGCTGCATTGGTCCACATACGTCCGTATGCACAAGCTCACCAACCCTTTCGGCTCTGTTTTCGCTTCGAATGAATGATGAACGATGTTGCTTGCCAAACATGCATCCATCACAGAAAAAATTTTCTCGTTGATCGAACCCAATGTTGTGATTTTTCAGGAAATTTTTCACGTAACCAATGTTCTGATGTCCAAGTCGCTCATGCCATGTGGAAAGTGAAACCTTGTGACTGACATTTCCTTCAGTCACGTTACAGGATTTGTGTTTCGAGTTAACCCAGCGCCTGGCCTCGCTGTTACCATCACGGGAAGTTTCATCTTTCGACATGACACAGCTCTCCTTCTTGATCTGTACTTTGAACATCATTCGGAACAAGTTCGTTTTTCGGATGCCCACCAAAATTGAATTTTCGTCCATAGAAAATTCACATTTCGTTTTGTCTGATGTCATCACCAAATTTTTATCCAGCGCTTTACCTTGCGAAAACAAATTCAAATGAAGACCTGGAACGTACAACACGTCCACGAGATGTTTTTCGTTCCATTTGTTGTTGTCCCACGCCAAAATATCAATTATTCCGATTCCTTTTGCATGAATGTAGGATCCATCTCCAATTCGTACTGGTAAATCTTGACTGAACGGTTTATAATCGGTGAACCATTCGAAACGAAAACTCATATGGTCGCTAGCTCCCGAATCGAGAAACCATTCATCCGTTCTTTTTCGATATTCCACTGCCATCGCTTCGGTAAGACTTAGAAATGCTTCACGTCTGCTGGAATACCTTCGTGTATTAGACACTGTAGCCAAACAGCATTCGCCGAATTTCTCGAATTTGACGATGGACTTTGCTCTTCATTCACATTTGATTTCTTTGACGGGCATTCGTTTTTCCAATGACCAGTTTGCTTGCATATGTGACACTTTCCTTGCTTCGGTTTCGAATTGTAGTTTTTCCTCGAAAAATTGCGTGCAACCAGCGCCTCACTCAATTCATTTACTTCGCTTTGATGTTGGCTTGCAACACGTGCCTCTTCTGTAACCAGCCTTGAGGTCAAATTCTCGATCGTACGGTTTTCTTCAGCCGTTGATTCTAATGCACTAGCAAAATGACTCAATTCGCTCGGGAGAGACATCAAGATTTTCGTCATTACCATGCCATCCGAAATTTTTCACCAAGGTCAGACATTTGTTTTACCACTGCTTGCAATTTTGAAATGAACGTGGCAATATCATCTCCCGGTTCTCTTGTGAAATTGAAAAACTTTTGTGTGGTAAAATGGATCGTCGCTTGCGATTTCTTTTCATAAACCGCTTCCAATTTTGTCCACATCGCATGAGCGGTTTCACAGTTCAACACATGAATTTTCGGTAGCTTTCCCAGTGCCGTTACGATTACCTTTTGTGCTTTTCTATCGCTTTTGTTCCATTTTAACAAAGCCGCCTCATGTTCAGCTGCAGGTTGACTATCACCTCGGACTGGTTTCTTTTCTTTTCCGGAAACTACATCCATCACCTCAGCTGCATTCAACAGAACTCGAAGCTCAAATTTCCATGCCGGCCAATCATCAGCACTTTGCAATTTTTCGACTTTTACGAAATCACCGCTTTCTTCCATTTCAAGTCCAAAAAAATTCACACAATATAACGTTGACCTTGAAAAATTAGCGCCACAAAAATTTTGATTTTTTTATTTGCACGTATTATTTTTACTATTCTTTAATATGCCGAAAATTTATCGTTAATTATTGAACACTATTTTTGCGAAAGGCCCATAACCTATGATGCAGAATTGATTTCAACAGTAAAAGCCGGTCGCCAACGTTATAATAAGTTCTTTATTGATTCAATTATCTAAACGGAATGACTCGATATAAAATGAGAGTACATGTCGATGCATAAGGCGATCGATTACAAAAGTATTTACTTTACCATCCTATACATTGCATTAACGTATGGTAATGCAGAATAAATCTTTCTTCACATGAAATGCTAATCAAACCATATAGCCGAAATTTCATGCAGTTCTGAGACAAAAAATTGTTAATTTTACTTTTTTGGCCATACATTATGACCAAAAAATGGCATTGTTACAAAAAGTTAAAAAAAAATTCTCTCCAAATTCCATGAAATTTTAACTGTATGTATGAAATGCTTATCAAACCATATACCCAAAATTTCATGCAATTCTGAGACAAAAAAATTTTAATTTTACTTTTTTGGCCATACATTATGACCAACAAATGGCATTGTTACAAAAAATTTAAAAAAAAATCTCTCCAAATTCCATGAAATTTTACCGGTATGTATGAAATGCTAATCAAACCATATAGCCAAAATTTCATGCAATTCTGAGACAAAAAATTTTTAATTTTACTTTGTTGGCCAAAAAATGGCATTGTTACAAAAAATAAATAAAAAAATCCCTCCAAATTCCATGAAATTTTAACTGTATGTATGAAATGCTAATCAAGCCATATAGCCAAAATTTCATGCAATTCTGAGACAAAAAATTTTTAATTTCACTTTTTTGGCCATATATTATGACCAAAAAATGGCATTGTTACAAAAAGGAAAAAAAAAATCTCTACAAATTCCATGAAATTTTAACTGTATGTATGAAATGCTAATCAAACCATATAGCCAAAATTTCATGCAATTCTGAGACAAAAAATTTTTAATTTTACTTTTTTGGCCATACCTTATGACCAAAAATGGCATTGTTACAAAAAAATTTAAAAAAAATATCTCCAAATTCCATGAAATTTTAACTGTATGTATGAAATGCTAATCAAACCATATAGCCAAAATTTCATGCAATTCTGAGACAAAAAATTTTTAATTTTACTTTTATGGACATACATGTCTAAAAGTATCAACAAAGCAAGGAGATCAGATGAAAGAAAATATAATGTCCAATTGGCTCAAAACATAATTGAAGCTAACTGCAATATGAAAGTCCTACGGAGAAAAATGACAAACGCCAAAAAAGAAATCTTCAAATTACGAGACAAAACAGGAACGATCCAAACGGATCGAAATGCGATATTAAACATTGCAACAGAATTTTATGAGAATTTGTTTTCTTCAGCAAGACAGAGCCCAACGGAAGAAACCGAAGATAGACCAATAATAAGAAACGTGGGATCGGAGGATATGCCCGACATAACTGTTGATGAAGTCAAAGCTGCAGTAGCCGAGATGAAAAACAAAAAGTCTCCCGGAGAAGATGGTGTTCCAGTGGAAGCCATTAAACTAGGTGGAGACTCATTATTAAAGGCAATCACGGCTTTGTTTAATCAATGTCTCCAATGGGAAGAAGTACCAGAAGCCTGGGAAAATGCGGTAATTACATTGCTGCATAAAAAAGGAGACATAACAAAGCTGGAAAATTACCGACCCATAAGCCTATTGTCAACACTCTACAAGTTGTTTATGAAAATCATTACGAAGAGGAACACTAACAAGTTCGACTTCTACCAACCTGTTGAACAAGCTGCTTTCAGATCTGGTTTCAGCACAAACGACCATTTGCAGGTGATGAGAACGCTTATTGAGAAGTGTCGTGAATACAACATCGACATAGTCTTGCTATTCATAGACTTCGAAAAAGCTTTCGATTCAGTGGAAACATGGTCGATATTGGACGCATTAGACGAATGTAGAGTAGACTCAAGGTACTCCAACACAATTCGATATGTGTACAAAAATGCTACTTCATGTATAAAACTTCATAAGAGCACGGAGAAATTCAGAATTGGCCGAGGTGTAAGGCAGGGTGACACCATTTCACCGAAATTATTCACGGCGATTCTGCAGAGTATTTTTAGGAAGTTAAACTGGAGTAAAATGGGAATAAAGATAAATGGAGAGTACCTGAGCAATCTCCGCTTCGCTGATGACATTGTACCGATAGCAGCGAATCTAGGTCAGGCTCAGCTTATGCTACAACAGTTAAGTGAAGAGGCGAGCAAAGTTGGCCTCAAGATGAACTTATCGAAAACAAAAGTCATGACCAACATCGGGGACGATAGAGAAATCAAAATTGGTGACACTGTCATTGAACGAGTCGACAGCTATGTATATCTAGGACATAAACTGAAGTTAGGTCTGGACAACCAAACTGCAGAAATAAGACGTAGGATTGGTCTTGCATGGGCAGCGTTCGGAAAACTCAGACTAATTTTCAAAAGCAAAATGAATAATAGTCTGAAACGCAAAGTTTTCGACACTTGTGTCCTTCCAGTGCTCACTTATGGAGCGGAAACGTTAACTTTAACAAAGCATCCGAAGATAAATTGAGAGTGACACAAAGAGCCATGGAACGGAGTATGCTTGGAATAACACTCAGAGACAGAATGACGAATCAATGGATTCGACAACAAACCAGGGTCGTTGATGTCATGGAAAGAATAGCATCTCTGAAATGGAGCTGGGCGGGACATATTGCAAGAAGGACAGACGAACGTTGGACCAAAAAGATCATGAACTGGCGACCATATAAAAGACGAGCTATAGGTAGACCACCAGAGAGATGGACAAACGGAATTAAGAATATTGCAGGTACAAACTGGCAGCAAATGGCAATGGATCGTACGAAATGGAAAGAAGTTGGAGAGGCCTACATCCAGCAGTGGATAGAAACAGGCTGAAAAAGAAGAAGAAGAAGAAGGACATACATTATGACCAAAAATGCATTGTTACAAAAAATTTTAAAAAATTCTCTCCAAATTCCATGAAATTTTAACTGTATGTATGAAATGCTAATCAAACCATATAGCCAAAATTTCATGCAATTCTGATACAAAAAATTTTTAATTTTACTTTTTTGGCCATACATTATGACCAAAAAATGGCATTGTTACAAAAAATTTAAAAAAAAATATCTCCAAATTCCATGAAATTTTAAATGTATGTATGAAATGCTAATCAAACCATATAGCCAAAATTTCATGCAATTCTGAGACAAAAATTTTTAATTTTACGTTCTTGGCCATACATTATGACCAAAAAGTGGCATTGTTACAAAAAATTTAAAAAAAATTCTATCCAAATTCCATGAAATTTTATCTGTATGTATGAAATGCTAATCAAACGATATAGCCAAAATTTCATGCAATTCGAGACAAAAATTTTTAATTTTACTTTTTTGGCCATACATTATGACAAAAAAATGGCATTGTTACAAAAAATTTAAAAAAAATTCTCTCCAAATTCCATGAAATTTTAACTGTATGTCTGAAATACTAATCAACCATATAGCCAAAATTTCATGCAATTCTAACACAAAAAATTTTTAATTTTACTTTTTTGGCCATACATCATGACCAAAAAATGGCATTGTTACAAAAATGTAAAAAAAAATCTCTCAAATTCCATGAAATTTTAACTGTATGTATGAAATGCTAATCAAACCATATAGCCAAAATTTCATGCAATTCTGAGACAAAAAATTTTAATTTTACTTTTTTGGCCATACATTATGACCAAAAATGGCATTGTTACAAAAAATGTAAAAAAATTCTCTCCAAATTCCATGAAATTACTGTATGTATGAAATGCTAATCAAACCATATAGCCAAAATTTCATGCAATTCTGAGACAAAAAATTTTTAATTTTACTTTTTTGGCCATACATTATGACCAAAAAATGGCATTGTTACAAAAAATTTGAATAAAATTCTCTCCAAATTCCACGAAATTTTAACTGTATGTATGAAATGCTAATCAAACCATATAGCCAAAATTTCATGCAATTCTGAGACAAAAAATTTTTAATTTTACTTTTATGGACATACATTATGACCAAAAAATGGCATTGTTACAAAAAATTTAAAAAAAATTCTATCCAAATTCCATGAAATTTTATCTGTATCTGAAAATCTTAGAAACTAAATGGTTTTTTAGCTGGTTGAAACTGTGTTTTTCACTAACCACTGCGCACCGTTGAAACACACTAAAAACTCACTTGCCTTATTTATTTTGATCAAAATATCCAAATGAATTTTTTTACACGTAAATAAAAAAAATTGAAAATCTTAGAAACTAAAAGTTTTTTTAGCAGGTTGTAAATGTGTTTTTTCACTAACCACTGCGCACCGTTGAAACACACTAAAAACGTGCTTGCCTTATTTATTATGTTCAAAATATCCAAATGAATTTTTTTCATGAAAATTAAAAAATTAAAAATCTTAGAAACTAAATGGTTTTCAGCAGGTTGAAACTGTGTTTTTCACTAACTACTGCGCACCGTTAAAACAAACTAAAAACTCACTTGCTTACATTATTTTGTTCAAAATATCCAAATGAATTTTTACACGTAAATAAAAAAAATTGAAAATCTTAGAAACTAAAAGTTTTTTAGCAGGTTGTAAATGTGTTTTTTCACTAACCACTGCGCACCGTTGAAACACACTAAAAACTCACTTGCCTTATTTATTATGTTCAAAATATCCAAATGAATTTTTTTACATGAAATAAAAAAAATTGAAAATCTTAGAAACTAAATGGTTTTTTAGCTGGTTGAAACTGTGTTTTTTCACTAACCACTGCGCACCGTTGAAACACACTAAAAACTCACTTGCCTTATTTATTTTGATCAAAATATCCAATTGAATTTTTTTACACGTACATAAAAAAAATTGAAAATCTTAGAAACTAAAAGTTTTTTTAGCAGGTTTAAATGTATTTTTTCACTAACCACTGCGCACCGTTGAAACACACTAAAAACTCCTTGCCTTATTTATTTGTTCAAAATATCCAAATAAATTTTTTTCATGAAAAAAAAAAATAAAAATCTTAGAAACTAAATGGTTTTTAGCTGGTTGAAACTGTGTTTTTTCACTAACCACTGCGCACCGTTGAAACACACTAAAAACTCACTTGCTTACATTATTTTGTTCAAAATATCCGAATGAATTTTTTATTACATGAAAATAAAAAAAAAATGAAAATCTAGAAACTAAAAGGTTTTTAGCTTGTTGTAGATGTCTTTTTTCACTAACCGCAGCGCACCGTTGAAACACACTAAAAACTCACTTGCCTACATTATTTTGTTCAAATACAAATGAATTTTTACACGTAAATAAAAAAAATTGAAAATCTTAGAAACTAAAAGTTTTTTAGCAGCGTTGTAAATGTGTTTTTTTCACCGTTGAAACACACTAAAAACTCATTGCCCTGATTATTTTGTTCAAAATATCCAAATGAATTTTTTTACATGAAAATAAAAAAAAATGAAAATCTAGAAACTAAAAGTTTTTTAGCTTGTTGTAAATGTGTTTTTTCACTAACCACTGCGCACCGTTGAAACACACTAAAACTCATTGCCTATTTATTTGTTCAAAATATCCAAATGAATTTTTTACACATAAATAAAAAAAATTGAAAATCTTAGAAACTAAAAGTTTTTTTAGCAGGTTGTAAATGTGTTTTTTCACTAACCACTGCGCCACCGTTGAAACACACTAAAAACTCACTTGCCTTATTTATTTGTTCAAAATATCCAAATGAATTTTTTT